>NC_056526.1:186944657-187023556 GCF_019175285.1 Sceloporus undulatus | reverse complement strand
ATTGCGCCCGGAAGCGAATGGGCAGCCAATGTAGATCTTTAAGTACAGGTGTAATATGACTGGCCCTGGAAGTGCCAGTGACCAGTCTGGCTGCCATGTTCTGTACCATCTGTAGCTTCCAGGTGTGGTACAAGGGTTGCCCCATGTAGAGCGCGTTGCAGAAATCCAATTGAGAGGTTACCAGAGCATGTACTACCGTTTCAAGGTCCCTCTGGGCCAGATATGGGCGCAGCTGGCGAATAATAAGTTATGACTGTGGCAATATTGCCACCGTTGCAACTCCCTGCCCCACCTACTTTAGCAAGCCTCATCCGCATGGAGAAAAGGAGGTCCATTTTTCCAGTGATCGGAAGGGTGACCAGACACTCTCCTTTTCCAGGACATGTCCTACATTGCAAACTTCTGTCAAGCAGGAATTCCAAAATGTCCTCCACTTTGAGCATGACTAAGAAGCATGCATTTACATTTATACTGATGTTTTAGCTTTTATTTTGGAGCGTACTACACTGTTCTTGAATGTCCTACCTTTTGCAGTGTCTTGTCCTCCTTTGCGATTATGACATCTGGTCACCCTGGGGAATGGCATTTCCACTGTGTTCAAGAGAGACAGGCCAAGAGAGGTTATTCATGTCAGAAAAGCTGGGGGAGAATATTGGCCTGCATTCAGCATTCAGACGCATCCCCTTTATTTCCCCAGAGTCTCTCTATTCCTACATAGTTTAGGGCCTCATCTTGCCTTAATTCAGCCCTCCTTAGAGGCACTGACACAATGATCCATTTAGACCTTCACTGATTGATTTAAAATATTTATATACTGTCCTCCACCAAAAAAAGAAGAAGAAAAAAGAAATGATTCCAGGAAAGTTCACAATAATACATCAATGTTAAAAAAAATCACCCCAACAAACCATAAAAGGGCTTGCAAATAGGAGCTTTTAGATGTATTGGACATAAAAGGCCTGAGTGAATAAAACATGTTTTCACCTAGCATCTAAAAGATGATAACTTTGGTGTACTGGGCAAACCTTTCTGGGAAGGACAATTCATCACTGAGATACCGCAACAAAAAATTAATAGGCCTCCTCCAATCGATGCCCATTTTAACCTCCAAAGAATGAGTCATTTGAAGCAAGGCATCCGCAGCCGCTCCTAACATGCTGGGCAGTTGGTATGGGACTTAGGATCAAGCCATTTATGCACCACGAAGAAAGAATAAATGAAATAGCAAAGACAAGGCAAAGTTTCCATAACATTTGCGTATACTTGCATATGCCAGTTTAGAAATAGTTTGTTAGAATCATAGAATCATAGAGTTGAAAGAGACCGCAAGGGCTATCCAGTCCAACCCCCTGCCATGTAAGAACTCTCACTCAAAGCGTCCCCAACAGATGGCCCTCCAGCCTCTGTTTAAAGACCTCATCAGATATATTTGTTACATGAAATTTATCACAGAATCAAAGAGTTGGAAGAGACCTCAAGGGACATGAAGTCCAACCCAATTGTGCCATGCAGGAAGACACAAAAGCATTCAAAGAAGGAGACTCTGCCACCTTCCAAGGAAATGTCTTCCACTGTCAAACAGTTCTTACTGTCAGGAAGTCCTTCCTAACCTAGGGATGGAATCTCTTTTCCTGTAGCTTGCATCCATTGCTCTGAGTCCTATTGTCTGGAGCAGCAGGAAATAAGCTTGCGCCATCCTCAATAGATCATCCCTTCAAATACTTAAAACAGGGCTTTCATGTCACCTCTTAACCTTCTTTTCTTCAGTCTAAACATACCCAGATCATTTTAAGTGCCCTTGTCATCAATAGAAACCTTCAAGAGTTCGAGCCATGAACAGCCCTCTTCAAGTCATGCAAACAGAACACTTCCTTGATGTCATTGCACCTGTACTAAGGACTAATTGCTTCCTTTCTTACTGTCTGCTGTGTGCCTTATTGTTGTTGTTTGTTTGTTGTTGTTGTGTGCCTTCAACTCATTTCTGATTTATGGTGACCCTATCACAGGGTTTTCTTGGCAAGTTTCTTCAGAGCAGAGTTGTCACTGCCATCCTCTGAGAGAATGTGACTTGCCCAAGGTTACCCAGGGGGGTCTTATGGTGGAACTGGGATTTGAACCCTGGTCTCCAGAGTCATAATCCAACGTTCAAACCACTGCACCACACTGTCCTTGCCAACAAGTCAACATTGACTTAAGGCAATCTAATGAATAGGAGACCTCCAAGAGCACCAATTATCAACAACCTAGTCTATTTGGGACTAACAACTGGATTTCTGTTTTTATGATGGGGATTAGCTGGTTTTATAGATTTTAGGCTTTTACAGATGGGGGGAGGAGACCAGAAGTAGGGAAAGGAAAATAACTATGAACTTTATCCCACTTACATCCTTTAAACCTCATGTTCCTTCCTTCCCAAACATATAGGCTGGTAAACTGTTGGTGTTTTGGGCATACATAAGTTCCTTTACACATGTGGTAGCATATTTTTTTTTGGCCATGACATAATGTCCATATTCAGTTCAGAGTTGGTACACACAGTTCCAAAAGTGTAAGTGTTGTGGAGACAGTTGCACTTTCATCAGATGGTGCATAACTATTTATACATGCTTTCAATGGATTATTTGATTGATAAGGACTGTAGAAACCATCCTTGTTCATCCTCCATTGTATCAGTAAGTGATAGAAAAACCATTGCTTGCACACCATCTGTATCCAGTAGCTGGGTGGCAGAGCACAGGTACCACTTAATAACATGGGTGTAAATTTACACAACACAAGCACAATGTAGGCTGGGGTTTGTAAACTTTGCTAAATTCTCTTATTTGCATTGACTGATTTTAAAGGGTACAGCTAACCATAGCATGTCTTATACATCTTAAATACGTTAAAGATGCTAGATGAGACGTCTTATAGGAAAAGAAGTGGTAACCCTCATTCAGCATGAACGTGGTTGAATATATAGGGATTTAAAGACAAAGTTTTAAGAAATTAGCCTTCAAAGTCCTGGGCCTGGACAGATATATCTGTCGCTTTTTCTTACTCCTACATTGGATTTTTTTTAAATTTTCAAATTAGTATTGAAAGTTAATTTCTTCTTAAATGTGAAGAAATCAAGAATTTGGGGTAAATTCTTATTTTAAAAAAACGAACTAGAATTTTTTTTGTCCATCCTTACCATGGAACCATTTAGTATCAGACCAAAGGCTACTGTTGCAGTTTCAATGGTTGTTTTGTTCCCTACTGAGTTCCTGTTTGAGGCCTAAATATCTACAAGGCACTATTTCTCATCTGATCTTGGAAGCTTAGCAGGGTCAGCCCTGGTAAATACTTGGATGGGAGACCACGAACAAATACCAGGTGCTGGAGACTATTTTTCAGAGGAAAGAACTGGCAAAAACACCTCTGAATATTCCTTGCTTAAGAAAACCCTATGAAATTCATTGGGTTAGAGGTGATTTGAAGGCACTTACACACAAATTCCTGTTTTCCCTGTTGCACTCAACTCACTTCTCTTCTTTATTGAGCTGGCTGATTATCTATTGAGCTGATTTTTTTCACTCTCAAGCTTGGTGACTTCCAGCTGGGCAGCTGTTCCAGCAGCAATTTGCAGAACATTAATGCAAACACAATGGAGGAGGAAGGACAGTGTGGATATAAATCAGCCTTACTTTCTTAATGGCAACAAAAAGAAACACATTGGGATCCCCAAGGATGCGCTGACCGGTTGGGAGCTGCATGTAGGCCAAGTCCAATGCACTGACAACTATCACCAATGCTGAACACCAGGGCATTATGTGGACTGTCCAAAAGGATTAAAGGTTGCTAAAGCCATGTACAAGCAGATGTGCACCTCTGGTGCAAGATGACACCTATTTTCTCATATACATCTCCCCTACCTCCAGGTTTATGCCACCGAGTCATCACAAGGGCCATGTAACCTAAGTCTCTATCATTGCAGGAATCTAAATCAAACTATCCCCCTGTTGTTGCTATCCAATCTCTATTTTAAAACTTCCAATTAAGGAGAGGTCACTACCTTCAAAACATCTGAGATCAACTATTGCACTGTCAAAACAGCTCCTATTTTCTAAAACATTTAAAGCAAACCTTTCTTGTAATTTGAATCCTTCAGACCCTATAGTCTGGAGCAGCAGGTAACAAAATCATTCCATATTCTACTTGATAGTCTTTCACATACGTAAAGATGACTACCATGCACAGATGTGAGAGCTGGACAGCAACAAAAGCTGATAGAGAAACAATCACCTGAGATGGGGTGCTAGAGGAGTGTGCTATAGATACCATGGATGGCCAAAAAGACAAAAATAATGGGGGTCTTGGAGGTGTTTCATTCATCAGGTACCATGAATTGAAGTTGACTTGGAGGTAGTTAACCACAACATGTCTCTTCTCAGTCTTCTCTTGTCCAGTCTAACATACCCAGCTGCCTCAAACGTTCCTCACAGTCTTTGGTTTCTGGATCTTTTATCATCTTGGTTACTCTTCTCTGGACACCTTCCAGCTTTTAAATATCCCTGCTAAACTGTGGTGCCCAGAACTGTAAACAGTATTCCAGGTGCGATCTAAACCGAGTGGAATTGAGAGAGACTATTACTTCCCTTGATGTGGCTATCATATTCCTTTTTATGCAGCCTAAAATATCCTAGGGATGTGGTGGCTTAGTGGTTAAGATGCCAATTCTGATGAAAGTGGTAGTTTGAGGCACAAGAGCTGTGTGACGGAGTGAGCTCCTGTCTCTAGTGCCAGCTTCTGCCAACCTAACAGTTCTAAAGCATGCAAATGCGAGCAGATAGATTGGTACCACTTTGGTGGGAAGGTAACAGTGTTTGGTGCAGTCATGCTGGCCACATGACCACCAGAGCAGTCCCCAGACAATGCTGACTCGTCGGCTTAGTAATGCAGATGAGCACCAGTTCTGAAAAACACCAGAATTGAGACTCAGCACATGCAAATGAACATTACCCTGGGTCAGCGGTTTCCCCGCAGATAATGGATTGCTAATAAAATAGACACAAATCTTCCTTGCATATCCTCCCACCCTGAGGCCTTGCCATTCACCAACAGACCAACATACAGATTAACACATAAATCACTTCCTCTCAACCAAGGGTCACACAATATATATATTCAACTCACTTTCATGCCAACATTCTTTGAAGATGTCAGCCACAGAGCCCAAAAAAACCACAGAGAACTATCCCAATCTTCTTTTTTCCCCTTTGGAATTAGGAACATTTGCACACCCCTAGTGAGCAAGAGACTTCACATGTTCTTTATGAATTCTTAAAATTATAAACAGAGGCTCTGACATTAATCTGGAAGTTCCCTTAATATCTTTGGATGCAGCATATCTGGCCCAAATTCATTTAAAGTCTTTAAGTGTTAAAGATCTGCTTCTTTACCTATTTAGGCAGCAGCATCTCTTATCCTTTTTTCACTACATTGTGCGTTGTTTTTCTTTGAGGAAAAAAGAAAGAAAAAGTAGGTGTTGAGCTGTTCTACTTTCTTTCTCTGATCCATTAATATTTCGCCAACTCCTCCACACAACGAAACCTACTGATTCCTTATTTTTCCTCTTGTTCCAAACATATGCCCCAAAAGCCCCATTTTATTATTATTTTCAGTCTTTCTTGCAAGCCTGAACTCATGCTGAGTTTCAACCCTTCTGACCTTCTCCTCACAAATATTGGCTATTCATTTGTACTTTCCCTTGCTGATTTGCCCCTTCTTCCATTTCTTACACATGCCCCCATTAAATTATAGCTTATTTGAAAGGTCTTTTAGCACCAGCACCCCCTGGGGTTTTTTAAGACACTTCTAACTTTTCTTTCTCATTGGAATCATTTGCAGTTGTGCCATCAATAACTCACCTTTTAAGAAACTCCTACTCACTCTGAACCCTTCCAGCATTTGTCAAGATCATGATCCAGACAGAGTCCTACCATGCTTACTTGCTGTGCTTGAGCATAGGTGTGTTAATGTGGGATAATGGGTTATGATATCCTATTAGTGATGCTGAAAAAAAGAAAGATTGTGTATCTGTAGTCCCCTGGGATAATGAGGAGATGTGTGGGGACGAATTATGAGCTGTATGGCACCAAGTTTGCTCTTTTGAGAACCTGTACATTGGTATGGGAGAGGGGGGAGGAAGAAGGGATGAGACCTGGAAAAGATGGCGTGTTTTGAGTTGCTAACAACTGGGAGGAAGATTTTTGTAACAATGAATTGTTTGAAGACCAGGACACGGAATAACAGATGCAAGGTACAGGAAAGCAGAATCCACCTAACATTAGGAGGGACTTTCTGACAGTAAGAGCTGTTCAACAGTGTAACATACTGCCTCATAGTGTGGTGGATTCTCCTTCTTTGGAGGGTTTCAAACAGATGGCCATCTGTTGGGAGTGCTTTGATTGTGTATTCCTGCATGTCAGGGGAGTGGACTGGATGGCCCTTGAGGTCTCTTCCAGCTCTATGATTCTATGAACTGTAGCACCATGTCCACACAGAGGAAAAGAAACATACACACACACACCACATTCCCACTCAGACCTGTTTAGATGAAACAAATCTAAAGGGGGAAAACACAGGTCCAATCTGCACTCCAGGGCTCTTCTCCAGAGTAGAAAGAGTCCCCGTTTGCTTCAAAGGCAGAAACTCAGGATAATTCCCTGAGCATCTGTACTGAATGCCAATGCAGGGAGAAATGTTGGTAGGAGAGCAAGCTGCTGACCTCTTCCTACCCAGGACTTCAAGCTCCCTGCCACAGCCCTGTCAATTTGCACAGATCTTCTGGCACCATTCGTTTTGCAAGCATGCAGATTGATTGCACAAGTGCACCTTAGCACAATAAAACCATCAGTTGTCCCCCAGAAACCTTGGGGAATGACAAAGAAGAGTTTCATGGGGATTATGTGGACAGTGATGTCAGTATCAACCAGTTGTAGGTGTTGTTTGTGAGGACAGCTAGTCCTCTCCATGAATCCAGAAGTTCCAATGGTAAGCCAATTTTTTCCTGCCAGTACAGAAACCACCTAAGTATACCATGTAACTAAAAAATTCTTCAACCCTGACAACAACTACAAAATGTGATCTATTCTGCTTGCTGAATAAAGCTTTCCTGAATCTACTGAATCCTTGTGTTCCTGGAGTAGCTTGTACCTTGCAATTTTTGACCATGGGAGCTCATGCAATGCTTCCACTACAAGACTAAAAGAAATGGAAGGGTCTTTTATACAAATCAAACTTTACAACCTAAATTGATTTTTGAAGAAGGACATGGCAAATGTGTAACTGTGGAAATCAACTGGGATGGCAAAATAATGCATCTAATGGGTATTTATTGCTCCAATAATGAGAAATCAGCGGTCTATGAAAATTTGTTAAGAAAGGCATCTGAGCTAGACCTACAAAATCTGATTTGCATGGGTGGCTGGAATGGGATTGTTGATCCTAATAAAGATAAATATTGCAGTAAAGATATTAAGGAAGATCAAGAGAGACTGCCTAGAAGTTTTAAAAAAATATTCAGAGTATTTTGTACTAATAGAGAATTGGAGATATTTACAGTAAGCAGTACTTCTAATGATGTAATAATCTGTGGTTATGGTTATTAGGGATTTTAGTAGGATTATTTAGTTGAATCTGCATGCAAAGGGATATTGTAGCACCTCTGAGACTATTTAGGTGGAAGATGTTGTAGCATGAAATGTTAGAGACTTCATCTACTTCCTCAGATGCATGGAGTGAATTGTCCCAGAAAGGACCTTTATAACCAGACTTTAGGAATAGCCATAGAAATGGAAAACATATTGGTATGGTGAAAAGTTCGTTTTTAATTATGGTCACTGAGGGACAAAGGCAAAATACACTTTACAAAATGCTTTATTCCAAAATTGTGTGCATTTGCAAAAGTGTGCCCATTTTAAAAAGGTGTACAAAGATTGGCTTTTTAAAAAAGAGTTTTAAAATCTGTACATTTACTCGCAAAATCAAGAAAAAAAGTTGAAAATTCCATGTGGTTAAATGTTGTCACGATTTTTTAAGGTGAAACAAAAAGGTGAAATGCCGCGTTTGAGCATGAGACACTGGCTGCATTTTCACTGCAGAATTAATGCAGTTTGACACCATTTTAACTGCCATGACTCAATGCTATGGAAATGGGGGATTTGTAGTTTTGGGAGATATTTAGCTTTCTCTGTCAGAGATCTCTGGTGCCACAACAAACTTCAGATCACAAGATGCCACAGGACAGAGCCATGAGAGTTAAAGTGGTGTCAAACTGCACTAATTCTGCAGTGTGGCAGCAGCCCAAGAGTTTCACCGCTGCTAGGTACCTGGGCTCTTTAGCTTCTTGCATGCTGTATTTCTAGCATGGAAATGTCTTGACAAAACATAGCTGCATAGTGCAAAAAGGAGCAGAAATTAGCAAACAATTAAGACTTGCCCCCCCCCGCCCCCCATCAATCCGGCTAAATTATCTGCCAGAAGAAAACCTTATCTTAATGGAAATTTAAGTTCTCTTTTGTGTTTGTTTCCTTGCTTTTTCTAATATGAAATGTCTGGTGAATAGGAAGGTTTTAATCCAATAGAAGGGAAAAAATGACTAGGAAATAAATAACTCTGTAACAACAGGATACAATTATAAGGGCAGCCTTGATTGCTGCCAGTAATCCATATGAGGCACTCAAAGAGGCCCACAAACATCTTAGAAACAATTAAATCAAGAATATAATCTAGGAAATGGGGCCTACCACACAGAGTTGCAAGGAGGGGAGCTGCTAGATGGATCTGCAGCCATTAGATGACATCCCACCCACAAAGGCAAATTTGCCATTTGTTTTCCCAACAATCAGTTAATATGTTGTAGCTACAAAGTGAATTCAGTCTTCCCTGAGCTATTTTAGGTGTATTTCTCTCCTTTGGGTCCCTCTACCCACAGTTTCTATTCTGTAGAGTACAGCACACAGTTGGATTTTCCCTAGCCTTCTATATACACTCAACATGTTTTGATTTGGCAAAGACAGTCCCAGTTAATCCTCAGCAACCCTGCTTTTTCAGTTGATTTTAAAATATCCCAATTTCTCTTTAATCCTTTCACTTCCCCCCTTTGTCCTCAGCTTAGTTCAGTTGCTGCAAACTGAGTTCAGAGTGCACAAGTATTTTGCATTCAATTAAATCTGGAAGGGGGGGCAGAAAAGAAGGAACAAAATATTGACCTTCCCAGTAGGCTCAGGCAAATGTAAACTGCTGCAGCATCTCCTAACATGTTTGCTCTTCCTTGGTAATAACTTTTGCCACCTGAACCACACGCCGCTGTTGCTTGGCCACATGTGCCACAGTTTTCATCTGTGAAATGTTGGAAGATATGGTTCTACTGGCAAGGGCAAAATTCTGCACCTTCTTTCCTCTCCCCCCCCCCCCCCCCCCCCCCGCCACTGAGTTAACTGCACTTCTGGCTCTGGAAGGCACAAAAGGAAAGCAGAGAAAGGGAAGAAGTCCATGGTGACTGAAGCTCAGTGGACAGAGTAGAAGATGCTTGCTTCACTCACCAATGGGGTATATGAGGATGTCTCCCCTTTCTCTACCCACTGAGCCTCACATCTCCCCGTGCATTTAATGTCTGGGGAGCAGTGGCATTGCCCCAACTAGAGTATCACCTGGTGCAGCCCACACTCCCAACACAACATCCACACAAGTCAGAGTGAGCAGTAACTGGTTCAAAACTGGCAGTAAAAAGGAAAATGGCAGGAGCCTGATTTTGATGTGATAGCTCTATTTAAATATTTGAAGGGATGTCATGTTGAGGATGGAGCAAGCTTGTTTTCTGCTGCTCCAGAGAATAGGACCCAGATCAATGGATGCAAGCAACAGGAAAAGAGATTCCACCTCAACATTGGGAGGAACTTCGTGAGAGTAAGATCTGTTCAACGGTGGAACACACCGCCTCTAGGGACCTTGTCACATGAGATAAATCCCGCTCAGAAATGGGATTTTAGAAGTAGAAAAAACCCACAAATGTGGGAGGTTTTTCACACACATTTCTGCAAAACAGAAATAACGCGAAAATAAAGCGAATGTAAAGTGGACAAAAATGACACCTTTTTATTTTTGGAACTTCCTGAAAGTGAAAAGATGTCATTTTGTCCCTTATACGTTTGCTTTATTTTCACGTTATTTCTGTTTTGCAGAAACATGTGTGAAAAATCTCCTGCATTTATGGATTTTTCTACTTTCATTCTACTTTAAATACTGAGTGGGATTTACTTTCTGAGTGGGATTCCTCTAGTGTGATAAGCTTCAGAGTGTGGTGGAGTCTCCTTCTTTGGAGGTTTTTAAAGAGAGGCTGGATGGTCATCTGTCAGAGGAGCTTTGATTGTGAGTTCCTGCATGGCAGAATGGGGTTGGATTGGATGGCTCTTGTGGTCTCTTCCAACTCTATGATTCTCTGATTTTATTTCAGAAGGCCTACCATGCCATGGTTTGATTATTATTGAGTTAATTTGCGACATTAACAAATAAACCCCTCTTAACATTTTTATTATGTTCTCTTGAACTTTCCTGAACATTGTCCTTAAAATCCTGAATTATTTTAAACAGGAAATGAAATGTAACATATAGGCAGCCTGAGCTTTCATTAAATATATATTTTTTCCTGGATCTAGTGTGCTAATGCAAAATAAACCATACATAATAGAGGTGTATTCATGAACTTATACTGAAGGGAAAAGAAAAGAACCCAGGAGCTTTACTACTCAGAGTGAGTCAGCTGCCTCAGGAAGTAGAATTTGGGGGGTCATTGAAAAGTAGGACTATTAGTTGTTTCATTTGGGTTTTTTGTATTTTAGCGACAGGTTATGAAGAGAGGCATTTTCTGTTTCATTTACCCAAAACAACTTTACTGGTTTTGATTGCTATGGACCTTGACATGGGTTGCTGCATTGCCTGAGGCAGCAAAATAGTGTTGGAAGAGACCCCAAAGGCCATCCAGTCCAATCCCTGTCATGCAGGGAGACACAGTCAAAACACTCCTGCAGATGTCCATCCAGCCTCTGTTTAAAGACTGCCATAGAAGGAAACTCCACCACTCTCTGAGGCAGCATTTTCCACTGTTGAACAGCTTTTACCATCACATCAGGAAGCTCTTCCTAATGTTTAGGTGGGATATATTTTCCTGTAGCTTGATGCCATTGTTCCATGTCCTAGTCTTTGGAGGAGCAGAACACAAGTTTGCTCCATCCTCAATATGACATGCTTTCAAATATTTAAACATGACTATTTTGTCATCTCTTAACCAGGCTAAACATATCCAGCTCACTAAGTCACTCATCATAGGGCTTTATGGTTTCCAAGTCTTTCACCGTCTTTTTGGTTGGCCTCCTCTGGACATGCTCCAGCTTGTCAATATCACCCTTGAACTGTGGTGCACAGAACTGGACACTGTATTCCAGATGAGGTTTGACTAAAGCAGAATAGAGTCCAAATCTGGCTGGTAGAAGGCAAAGATTGAAAATGTCAAGGAAAGAAATAGAAGTGAAGTATTAGTGTACCCAGAAGAAAGACATGGCTTGGCTCCTAATGAAACTTTGAGGATTTCTTTCTGATCACTGCGAGATGCTACATGGAGTGAAATGCAAAGCTATCAGAAAGCAGAAGATGTACAGTGGGCCCTTGTTATCCACTGGGGTTTGGTTTCAGGACCCTCTGTGGATACCAAAATTTGTGTATGCTCAAGTCCTGTTAAAATTATAGTGGCATAGTAAAATAGTGTCCCTTATGTAAAATAGCAAAATCAAGGTTTGCTTATTGGAATTTATACTCTTAAAAATGTTTTCGAGCCATGAATGGTTGACTCTGTGGATAAAATAAATACATGGATATGAAAGATCAACTGTACTTGGTGCTGCCCAAGAAAATGGGAGATGCAGGAAAGAAATGGTAAGATTTAATTTCCTGTGCTTGTTGTAGAGTACTGCTGCTTTTGAAGCCTGTGCAAGCCACAGAAAGAGGGACAGCAAAAGTGGGTGAACTGATAACAGGCTGAGGAGTGAAAGGTAGTTAATTAAGTTTGCTTCAGAGCTAATTAAGTTTGCTTCTGGTTAAGATCAGTAGAATACAGGATTTATTCTAAGGTCTCCAGCTCACCACAAAAGGATAACCTACTCCTTTCTGAGTTTTCAGTGGGACCTTGGCTAGCTTTAAAAAGTAGCAACAGATGAAGACTGACATCCTTCTTCATTCATGCAATTATAAACCACCATTATGCAACCAATGGTGTGTCTGCAAGAATGGCTCTTTATCATCCAGTTGTGCAAAGGGGGATACACAGTGGCTGTTTCTGCAACCCCACTGAATGAAATCGTATATTAAAGGCACTAACAGATATCTATGCACCATCTGAGAAGATGCAACTGCATGACTGGAATCTGTTGGTTAGTGCCAGCAAGAGCAGACCCACTGAATTTATGGTTGAGTGGAGCATCAACAAATTGGTAAATCCAGTTGAGTCAATGGCTCTACACTAGTTGGGATTAATGACAGGATTCAGTCCCATGGGAAAGGTTTATACTTGTAGAATTCTATTTACATGGCCATGAACTGACTATATCCCTCATAAAGCCAAAATAAATACAAGTCTGTTTGTATGAGATCCTACACACGTGTATATGACCAACAAGATTCCAGCCCTTGTGTATTCTTCAGCAAGAAAAAGTTCTTAGAAACAGCCATGTACCTATTGGATTGAACTACACAGAGACTTCTGAAAGCACTTCTTGGTGTGTGGAACTCAGGGGAATTGATGTTAGCCATCTTGAAGATGGAGTGAACTTTACAAGAAAAGAGATTTCACCTCAACATTAAAAAGAAATTAATTGTTGTATGAGCCGTTCAAGAGTGAAATAGACTGCCTTCAACAGGGGTGAACTCTCCTTCTTTGGAGGTCTTTAAACAGAAATTGGATGCTCACCTTTCAGATGGGCTGTAGTTGTATATTCCAGCATGGCAGAGAGCTGGACTAAATGACCCTTATGGATCACTTCAGACTCGATGATTTTATTATTCATACTGGTGTGTGGGCCAAGCAACCTCCTATGAAGTAACTTGAAGGACATGCTTAGCAAAGAAAGAAGTATTTGCTGTGACTGAGGCATCACTTTGGCAATAGAAGGAGTCTCTACAGGCAGACATCTTACAGGGGCCCTGAAATAGAGGGGCAGTGGGCTCAAGCCTCCCCTAAATGTAGGCTGGGCAGTGACTGAGCTCGCCTTAAAGATCAGGCAAAATTGGACCACCAGGATTCCTACATTGTTGAGCCCCATTAAGAATGATCAATGTGAAGTGTAAATAAGTGATCATTATTTTGCTTTTGCTTTCATGGATCTGATTGTTACCAGCATCAAGATGATGATGATGATTGCTTTAATAAAACATATTTTGTTTCATTGTTTTGCAAAAATATACCTGCAAGTGGTAAAAATTAATAACAACCAGTCTTTCAGTGTTAGCCCCACCACCACATTCAGATAGGACAACATTGTGGGTTGTTGTTTTTTCTTCCCAGACCACGTAGATGTAAAAGTTTCAAGGAACTTCCATAACGGCATCTCCAGTGTATTTGATTCATCATTTGGCTAATTTGGTATACAAACATATGCATGCAAAGAGCACCCTGTTCTCTTCCGCAAGGTTTCCAGCCATGCCAGGCATTTTGTAAGTTAAGAAAACTGTGATTAAATCCTGTTAAGATTCAATAAGCACTGTAGAGGTTAATTAAATCTTTATAGATTTATTCCTCATTCAATGCTTCTTCTGTAACAGTGATCACTGCCAACTTGGTGACGGGGAAAATTGAGAACTCTGAGCTACAATAAATCTTTTCCCTAAATTACCATGGTAGTATAGAACAGAGTTAAAATGAGAAGGGGAAAGAGTGAGAGAGACGCACACAGATGGGATACTTTTTCTCTCTCTTAAAAAGGAAGTCCAAGATTTGCGGTGAAAGGGGGAAATCAAGGGCATACCTGCCAACCCTTTTCCCCATCTGTTCAACTGCAGATATAAAGATATAATTGGAATCTCTCCACACAATCTGTAATCCTATAAAAATCCATTTCCAGAATGGCAGCCTTGCTCATCTGTTGCCCCAAAACCAAGCTGTCTTGTCACATCTTATAGAATAATTCAATGTTTTTACCATGACATAAGCTCACAATTCATCAAAAGGTTCAGGTTTGTCTCCAAGGTGGGCACTCATAGTCATCCCAATATTTTGTACCACGGGCCTCATAATTCCTCACTACTGGCTATGTTGTCTATGGCTGATGGGTGTTGTATGCCCCCAAACAATTGGAAGGCCATAGAATTGGTAGACCATAGACTGAGAGAAAGATGTTTGCATTACACTTACTTGTGCTATTCAGAACATCAATAGAAGGACATCTGTGTTATCACTCAACTATATCTAGCCTTGCTCATTATTGTGTACGAATTTGAGACTCTGGGATCCCTAAGCACTGGTTTTGTTCAATCTAGGGCAGTCTTGACTGATACTGTTCATGAGTGACATTGAGAACATATGTAACCTTCAGTTATTCATGTGTGTGCCACATGTTTCTAGCCAATCTTTGCTAAATTTCTCATCTTCAATAAGAGAAGGTCACTTATTGTATCAAGATACCATGCTAAAAACTGGAAACCATTACAATATCCTTTTTTCTGCTACATGAAAGCCAAAAGATAAGTACAGTGCACCCTTGCCTTATGCGGGGGATCCATTCTGGACCTCCCCTCCACGTAAGGCAAATTTCACCTATGGTCAAGCCCCATTTATTTGAATGGGGCGTGCCACCATGGCGTGCAGTCAGTTCACCATATTATGGTTTGCCATCCATGTGACCTCAAGCCCACATATGGCAAGCCTGCATACGGCACGGGTGCGCTGTATTCCCACACCCACACTATCATCTCCATAGTTTGTGCAAAACTGGTTCTTCTCTCCTTTTGTGAAGCCACATATACATACAAGAATTACAGAAGGACAAGATTATTGACCAAAAAGACACAAACAACCCACCCAATGCTTCTACTTTTAAAGAGACTATGCAATAAGGCAGCATGGTTTATGTAAAAAGTCATCTTTTTGTTATGTACTTTCAAGTTGAATCCAACTTTTGGCAACCCTATCCTAGCATTTTCTTGGCCAAATGTCTTCAGAGGAGGCTTGCCATGGCCTTCGTCTAAAGTTGAGGGAATGTAACTTGTCCAAGGTCACCAAGTGGGTTTCCATGACCAAGAGAGGACTCAGTTCTGGTCTTCTAGATTCCTAGCCCAGCATTCAAATCACTGCACCATTCTGTCTCTCTAAACACCATCACAGTTTGCCCAAAAACCTTTAGGAGAAAGGCAAAAAGAACAAAAACTGGAAAACGCTGAATGAAATCGATAGAGAATAGACACATTTCAAGATACTAAAAAGATGGCTTCTCAATTGTTCAAAAAACCAAAGTAAATTGGCCTGTGATTTGTTGAGTTGTGATATTTATATATCCCATAAAGAAGGCCCTAAGACCATCTACAGGCAGAAATATATAAGGCGCTCTCTTTTTTTTAGCCAATAAGAGACCATCTTATTTAGCTTTTGAGACATATCTCTTTTTTCTACAAAAAACATTAACAAAATTGGGAGGGAGGGGAAGTCTTGCAAAATGCGGGGGACAATTTTTATTTTTGAAACTATGTGCAAATTCTCTCTTCATTTCATCTAGCAGGGAAAAATGTTCTGAGACTTTTGTTTGTATTTTTGTTGTTCTCACCTGCAACAACAAGATAAAGTGAGGCTTTACATCCTTGCCGTATGTGTGTGTTAATGTTCAATGTATCTGCATTTCCTCTTGGAAATATACATGGCTCACTGAACAATGTTGACTCTTGCTAGAACTCATCAGAGCTTCTTCTGTCAATGCTGGAAGGAAGCTGGCTTTAGAATGGCTTTCCCTAGATGCTGAGCTTCCTACTTCAGACACCCGTTGATCATGGATTCAGTATGGGAAATGTTTGTGTTCCTCTAGCTCCTTTTGTTTCACTCACTTTCGTATTCATGACAATTCAAATGATTTGACATTGTGCACTTCCACATTAAATTGCTTTATTTCCTTGGAGACATTTGAGGCATGCTGTTTTCTTCACAATCATTTGTAAAGTGCTGGAGATAGTTTTCCCTGCATGAGCACATTGTGTTTATAAATTTCCCACACCTAAAAATGTATATCAAAAGTAACTACCTAAAATTAATGCAAAGTTGCTTGACATCTTTCCCTATGGAGCGTTCACCTCCAAAAGCATCCTCTCAAAATCCAAACAGCACAAACAAAGGAAAGCAAGCCAGGCTTGCGAAAACATGTTTAGAGAGAGATGTTTCTTGGAATGGTGCACTGTGGGACATCTACACATGGACCAGAATAAACAAAAACATTTTAGCCAATGAAAAGGAAAAACAGGTTGCATGTAGTCATGGGAATCACAGCAAAGCAAAGCCATAGAAGATCTTACATAAAAAAAAGTGGAGACAGTATTGTTCTGGAGGAATGGAGCATCTCTGGATTACTTTCAAGAAGTACTCACATTGTTGCCTTTCATGTATAAAAAGAACTGCCAAGCTCCTGAACTCAGGTGGTTGGTGCTGTTTTTGTTGGTCAGGCAATTAAACCAGCATGATTAAAGGGAGCATGGCACATGTTGCATAGTGATTCACATCTGAAAGTCCACTCAGTGACATTATCTGGTTTCTTCATAATACTGCATTGCTTGAATTGAGAGCCTCTCCCCAAACACAGTTGCCTGCTTTAAGTACCACCACTTGGTTGGAGGTGTAAACGTTAAGCAATTAAAAAGAGGACTCCATGACCACACCCAGAAGCCTTTTGCTAATATCATAGAATCATAGAACCCAAGGACCATCTAGTCCAGGAATATACCATCAAAGCACTCCCAACAAATTGGGCCATCCAGCCTCTGTTTAAAAATCTCTAAAGAAGGAGACTCCACCACTCCCCAATGCAGTTTATTCCACTGTCAAACAGCTCTTACCATCAGGAAATTCTTCCTAATGTTTAGATGAAATCTCTTTTCCTATTGCTTGAATCCACTACTCTGTGTCCTAGTTTCTTCAGGAGCAGGAAAAAAAGTTTACTCCATCCTGAATATGACTTCCTTTCAAATATTTAAGCATAGCTATCATGTCACCTCTATCATTTTTCGGGCAAGGTACAAGGTGTTGGTTTAAAGCCCTACATGGCTTGGGTCCTGACTACTTGTGGGAGCGCCTCCGTCCATACAATCCTCCCCACACACTTCGGTCCTCTGGGAAGAATCTGCTACAACCTAAGAAGACCAGACCTTCAGTGGTGACCCAGAGGACCTTCTTGTCAGCTGCTTCCAGACTCTAGAACAACCTGCCGGAAGAGATCTGTCCTATTCCCACCTTGGAAACCTTTAAAAAGGTTTTTAAGACAGATCTCTTCTAGCAGGCCTTCCCAGACTAGTTAATTCCATTAGATTCATTAGACTTGCATCCACCCCTCTATTGCCACCTCTATTGATACCGATACCAAAACTGATTGATACCATCACCCCTGTCTTTCCCTCCTCTAGAGGAAGATTCGTTTCTTCTGCTAATCTGCCTAAAATTTTAATGTATTCCTATTGGATAGTTTTAAATTTATTAATGTTTAATCTCTTTTTATGGGTTGATCACTGTTTTTATGATTGGGGGGAGGGTTGGGGTTTGGGTTTTTTAAATTGTATTTTTTAATTATTTCATATTTTCTTCATACTGTTGGAATCTGCTTTGATTCCTTTGTGAAAAAAGCAGAATACAAATTATTATTATTATTATTATTATTATTATTATTATTATTATTATATTTCTCTTCCTCAGGTTAAACATACCCAGTGCCCTAAGCCACTCCTCTTAGGGCTTGATGGTTTCTAGACCTTTCACCACTTTGGTCACCTTCCTCTGGACACACTCCAGCTTTTCAACATCCTTCTTAAATTGTGGTGCCCAGAACAGGACACAGTATTCCAACTGATGCCTGACCAAAGCAGAATAGAAGGGTATTATTATTATTATTATTATTATTATTATTATTATTATTAAACTTTATTTCTATAGCTCTGTAATTATACAACTTCTTCCCTCCATCTAGACACTGCACTCCTATTGATGCAACTGAAAATCATATTGGCTTTTATAGCTTTTTCAGTACACTCCTGACTCATGTTCAGCTTGCAGTCTGCTAAGACACTTAGATCCTTTTTGCATGTACTGTTGAGAAGCCATGTGACACACATCCTATACTTATGTATTTTGTTTGTTCTGCCTAAGTGTAGTACCTTACATTTTTTTTTCCTGTTGAAGTTCATTTTCATAGAATGATAGAATTGTAGAGTTGGAAGAGACCACAAGAACTATCCAGTCCAACCCCCTGCCATGCAGGAAATCTAAATCAAAGTATACCCGACAGATGGCCATCCAGCCTCTGTTTAAAGACCTCAAGGGAAAGAGAATCCACTACACTCTGGGGAATGGGTTCCACTGTCGATCAGCCCTTACTGTCAGGAAGTTTCTCCTAATGTTGAGCTGGAATCTCTTTTCCTGTAGCTTGCATCCACTGCTCCGGGTCCTAGTGTCTGGAGCAGCAGAAAACAAGCTTGCTCCCTCCTCAATATGACATCCCTTCAAATATTTCAACAGGGCTATCATATCACCTCTTAACCTTCTCTTCTCCAGGCTAAACATCCCCAGCTCCCTGTCGTTCTTCATAGGACATGGTTTCTAGACCCTTCATCACTTTACTTGCCCTCCTTTGGAACGCTCTAAAGGAATGCTAGTTTTAGCCCAGTTCTCTAATCTATTAAGATCATTTTGAATTTTGATCCTCTCCTCTGGGATATTAGCTATGCTCCTAATTTGGTGTCATCTGCAAATTTGATAAGCATACCATCTATTCCATCATCCAAGTCATTGACTCATATGATCCCATGAGCCAATTGTGTCACATCCTGCTCTCAGGTTCTACTCTTTTAATGGGCCAAATATTGCTCAGGACCTACTGGTGGAATTATTTGTATCTACCATCTAATGGCTGACTTGATATATTTGTCTTCCATCAGGCTTGAACTGTTTGCAGCGTAATAGCAAATAACAGTAAGGCAAAGATGGGCAGGAACACAGGAGATTATAGCACACAGAAAAACCAGCAGGAGAGATGTGGGATCTGAAAGACAAAATGGGTCTTATTGCATTTACCCATACTCAGGCTGTAGGCAGCCCGTATCCACCCAGGGAGCCCATCTACAACCCAGACTTCTCCTGCTGCTTTTTCCAGAATGGGAAAACCTGCATTTCCGAGCAGGTGTAAAAAACAGGTTATATTTTGCATGTTCCCCACATTCACAGGGGTCCTTCACCCCAACTCCAGAGAATGTGGTGGGACTACTGTACAGTATTGGGATAGAGGTTGTTAACAAAATTTAGACTTCCATCCACCCTTGGTGCTATCTCACTATTTTCATTACTTTTCCGCTTCTTTTTCCCCTAACCAAGCCGAGAGGTTGTTCTGAAGCAACGTCCTTTCCAAGAACACTAGAAATTGGCAGGAGCATTGCATAATCAAAAGGGCATGCCTTTTACATTGCTACAGTCCTTGCCTTGTTTTGAAAGCCATTCTCTCTCTCTCTCTCTCTCTCTCTCTCTCTCTCTCTCTCTCTTCCCTCTCAGCCTTTTGGATCCAACTAGTGAGCAATTTTGAAATTCTGGAGAAAGAGCCGAATTGACCCTCCTGTAGCATCCAACAATTCATGTATTCATGTCAGATGGACGTCAACCAGCAAAACCTGGAAGCTTGCCCATACACTCAACTCAACCCAGACCCATAAAAAAGATAATAGATAAAAATTGGGCCTACATAAATAATCAGTAAAACTCCATATGCTTCACTGAGCTTTGGCAGAGCGTAGTGTGGGGGCCTCGGTGTGACTTCTTTTTATTTCCTTGTCCTACAAGGCCTCCTAGTTCACTCAGAAAATTCAGGTTGTTTACAAAATTGTCCACTTAAGTTTTGAAAATGCATTGTCTACTTAAGTTTTGAAACACAGTTTTGTATGCCAAGAATGCCATGGTGTCATGCTTAGAATGAGAGTTTGGAGGGATTACTTTTTAACCACCAATCCCTAGATCTTCAGCCAGCATGACCCTCGCCTTGCTTGGAAAAGTAACTTTCACTAGCCATGCTTTTATTAGGTGTTTTTACTAGTCTCTTATGCAGCCATGACTCTAACCTGGTGAGATAGACACCAGTTATTTTTCCTCAGCCTAACACACCTATCAGGGTTATCCTTGTTGTTGTGAGCCCTCAAGTTATTTCCAATTTATGGTGACCCTAAGAGGTTTCCTTGGCAAAAATTTTTTCAGAGGGGTTGATTTTGTCTTCCTGAGGCTGAGAGTGTGACTTGCCCAAGATCACTCAATGGCGTTCCATGGCTGAGAAGGGATTCAAACTTTGGTGTCCAGAGCTATAGTCCAATGGTCAAGCCACTAACCAAGTTGGTTCTCTGTTGTCAAAAAGATTTAGAAATGTGGGGAAGCCACATTTCTGAGCTCCCTTTCAGAGCTCTTCATAGAACAGATAGAATTAAAATATATAAATAAGGAACTATTTAGTATAATCTGATTCTTGCGGATTTACTCCCACAGTGAACCAAGTAGCAGAAGACCTTACTCAGGAACATTATTTTTAAACCATACAGAATCTTGTGCTGTGTTGGCTTGGCTCATTGACTTTGGATGATCCCAATGGATCCTATGTTTGTTCAGGAGGAAATTACAAGATTTCATATTCCAGTTTTTGTTTTCTTTCTTTTCTTTTTCTGACCTTATGTAAGAGACATCTTCAGACCATTCTATGAATCTACTGCATTACCACTTGACAATGAGTTAGCTTTTAAGATTAATTATATTTTTATTGATGTATTTATATGTATTTTATGACTGATGTATGTGTTTTACCAGACTGTAATCCCGCCTCGATCCACCTGGGAGAGACAGGAAAATATAAATAAATTATTATTTTATTTTATTTTATTTCCTTCCTTCCTTTCTTTCTTTCTTTTGGAAAGTGGCATATTTAGCCACCAGGGCTACTAGCATGCATTAACATGTTTGGGGCCACTAAAAGCAGGGAAGAATTTTTGAGCCTCTAAGCCTCATGTAACCTAGTCCAAAACTGACCTAGCCATTATTATCATGTTGGTCTAAGAAACCCCCAGTTGGTTGGGGTCCTTTATAACACTAGTTTTCTCTCCACTGTGGCAAATAATAAATGGAGTTTAGCCAATAACTTGATGGAAAAACCAGAGATGGAACTGTTTCAGCCATTTGAGCTTCAGCAGCAAATGGGCAAAATAAGTGCAATTAAATAAACTCCATTAAACAAACTGAATGGACAAATAATGAGGATGACATAAAAGAAAAATTAGATGCAGATGCCCCCTAAGGCTTATTGGTAGTTACTCAGAAAGCATGAAAATATTTTCCCCAATGCCTTAGGAGAAAATATGCATTCAGCAAAATGGGTATTAATGGGTCATGAATATGTGCCAATGACAGATGAGTGCCCAGTTCTCTAAAGGTATATGTTTACAGCAGCCAATTTTGTGTTATTTGTGGCAGAAAATAGCATAAATGGCATATACTGCCTATTTAACTTCCATATCTAATTCTAATTGAAATTCTTCTGGATTTTTCAGGCTTTTTCACATTTGATGGATAAGGAATGTGGCAGTGGGTGGGAACCCAGCACATTAGTGTTGCCTATTCCTCTGCGCCATCTCACTCACAGAAACTCTTGTTCAGTTTTCCTAGTGGTAAGACACTCAGACTATTCTCATTTTTGCTAGAACCTTTAGCTATTTCCACCAAAGGAAAAACACAAGGTGGACTTCATATGACATGGAGCAATGTGGAAAGCAGGAAGTGGAAGACAATTCTGTGGCCTGTTCACATTAAAATGTGGTTTTTGTCGTCATCTGTCATCACATTGACAACCCTATGAATGAGAGACCTCCAAGAGACCCATTAATCAAAGCCCTGCTCAGATTTTCTACTGTGAGACATTGCTTCCTTTATTGAGTCAATCCACCTGTGTGGTGGTCTTCCTCTTTCTGCACTTTCTTCCATTTTACAGAGCATGATCATCTTTTTCCAGTGAATGAAGTCATCTCAGGATAGCCTTATTTTAGTCATTTTGGTTTCTGTTGTTTCATTTTTCCCCTCTGACCCATTGATTTTCCTTTAGACCTGAAGATGTTAACTACTTCATTCCTACCTGCCCTTCCTAATCTTTTGGTTCTTCTGATTTCTTTACTACACTCATCATTTTGATTTACATCTGAGTTAAGACATAGAAAAATCTTTAAGAATTTCAATATCTACAGACAGCAAAGGACAGAGAAAACAGTTAAAAGTGAGTCACATCAGTTCAGGTTATATAGAGGTAGTCAAGGGAGTTTACCAAGGTTGAACAGAGGTGCAGTAGCAAGGTATCAGCCATTCCAAAATTCAACTGCCACAATAACCAGTGTCAAACTGGAAATACAAAAAGACATATACCATAAACTAGCAGAGGCAAATGATCCAAATAAATCAATGAGTAAGAAGTACATAAATTCCAAAGAGAATGACCATCTGTGAACAACAAAAACTTCTAGTAACAGTTATGGTATATAAAGTTACCTTGACCTTGAGATACCAGATATTTGATTGCTCTGCCATTCTTATTTAAGAGATATTGGCTCATCCACCATAGTTCCTTGTCATGACAATGTTCTACAGATGATGGGGGCGCCACAATTCAGAAAGGACATTGAGAAACTGGAGCATGTCCAAAGGAGGGCGACAAAAATGGTGAAAGGTCTGGAAACCATGCCCTATGAGGAACGACTTAGGGAGCTGGAGATGTTTAGCCTGGAGAAAAGAAGGTTAAGAGGTGATATGATCACCCTGTTTAAATATTTGAAGGGATGTCATATTGAAGAGGGAGCAAGCTTGTTTTCTGCTGCTCCAGAGAACAGGACCCGGAACAATGGATGCAAACTGCAGGAAAAGAGATTCTACCTGAACATTAGGAGGAACTTCCTGACAGTAAGGGCTGTTCGACAATGGAATGCACTCCCTCGGAGGGTGATAGAGTCTCCTTCCTTGGAGGTCTTTAAACAGAGGCTGGATGGCCATCTGTCAGTGATGCTTTGATTTGGATTTCCTGCATGGCAGGGGGTTGGACTGGATGGCCCTAGTGGTCTCTTCCAACTCTATGATTCTATGATTCTATGATTCTATGATCTCTTCAGTGTTCCTCAGTTCCAGCTGAGGTGAGGTCCCACCCTACTGAAGTTCTTCATCAAATGCTTCAGCCATTAGTTGCTCAGATTCAGTGAGGAGAAGGCCCATTATCTGGACTCAGAGGCCTTTCTGTATCAGACTCCAGTACACTGAATTCCTTGGATGCCACAGGATGAGTAATAATGTCATTAAGCACTATCTACCAACACAGGGCATGAATACACATGCTGCTTAATTTGGAGCCAGTATGGAGTATTATTCTAGTGGATAATGGAGCATTTATCCCAAAGTATAAAGATGTACAACTGAGCACTAAAATTAGTATTGTCCAGACCATTGTATTCCCCATCGCCAAGTACTGGTGTGAGAGCTGGACAATAAAAAAACAGTGGACAGCAAGGACATCAACCCATTTGAGATATGGTATTGGAGAAGAGTGCTGAGGATACCGTTCAGGGCCAAAAAGACAACAAAAAAAGGGTCCTAGAGCCAGAACTCTCCCTGAAAGCCAAGATGATGAAACAGGCTGTCCTACTTTGGCCACATCATGAAAAGGCTTGACTCATTACAAAAGAATATAATGTTAGGAAAGATAGATGGTAGTAGAAAAAAAGGCAGACAGCATGCCAGATGGATAGACTCAATCAAGGAGGTCATGGGTCTGAATCTGCAGGACCTAAGCAGAACAATGGAGGGTAGGGTCTCTTGGAGATGTCTCATTCAGAGGATCACCATGGGTTAGGGTCAACTTTATGGCAGTTAGCAACAAACAACAACTGGAGCATTATGCACCAGACTGACCCCAGACTAACCACAATGGCAATGTGATGCACTGAGCTGAATCTGTACGATGCTGTGTTGTTGTGCATACAGGCCATCCAGGCTGGAATAACATCAGCCCCACTGGCTCATCCCCTCGGGTGCCACCACCACCGCCGCCTCTGCAGACTTGATGGCCAAGTACCTCCCTACGAGAGCCTAGCCATCACTGTCACTTCTGCTAATGTTAGAATGGGTTGCCCCACCACGTGATCAACAAGGAGTGGGTGTTGTACCCCCTTCATCATTGATCACATAGGCACTCTCTTCTGACCTCAGCAGAAGTGATGCGTCTGCCAGGCTCTCACAAGGAGCTGCTTGGCTGCTGAGGCTGCATCAAAGGTGGCATCAGCAATAATAATAATAATAATAATAATAATAATAATAATAAAAATTTGTATTCTGCCTTTTCACAAAGGAATCAAAGCGGATTCCAACAGTATAAATAAAACATCAAATAATTTAAAATTACAATTTAAAACCCCCAAAATCCCAACCCTCCCCCCAATCATAAGCATTGAGAGAGATGGGGCAGTACAGGCCCAGTCCAGCTGTCCACATGTACAACAAACTGGAGATCACTCCTGGGTTTCTGGAAAACATCAGAGTTTTCACCAACTTTACTTATTTTGGGGCAAGGTCAAGATAAGGGCCAAAACCAAAGCTATCTCCCTGGAAGCATATGTACATCATCAGGACTACCACTATCGGCTTTGATGGTGAATATAGCATTTTTCATTGATGTAGACAAGCCCACAGACACTTTTTCCTATTGCAAGGGAAACATATTACACAGGCTTGATTATAGAGGTTCTACTTTTCTTTCATTGTTTACGGAGCATGAAATTTTTTAATAAAATCATTTTGTAACTTCTTACAACTTCCCATTAACTCATAACCATTTACACAAGTATTTGTTATATAGAAGTTTGTTACATTGCTCCTTCAAAAATTAGGGAAACATATTTAACAAAATCTACTCAACAAACAGCAAGAATATTGCCAAAATTGGGGAGAGGGGCACTCCAAAGCATTTTTGCATTACAAAAGAAATGAGAAAAATTGGATGTTACTTATTGCATGAAAATGTAACTGTTATCAGCTTTCTTGAAGAACATCCCTATTTTTTTAATTAATCCAAAGAGTTATTTGTTGTGGGCAACATCATTAATCATAACGTGCACCTTCCGCACTCTGGTTTTGCATGTGTGTGTTTTCAATGCCCAGCAAAACTGCTAATATCTCAGGGGGTATGCAGTCATCTTTGTGCATGCTCAGTTATTTATTTAAACGAACAACTGTGTGTCTCAAGAGGAAGAACACTGTATGTATTGGACATTGATGAATAGCAGCCCATGGGCTGTAAACAGCTATGGACAGATCGAAAAGCTCCAGCAATGGAGATGATCAGCAAAGAGGTGCTGGATCAACCATTTCCTTACGGTCTGCTTCTGTGCTGTTGACACCTACTGCAGTATTAGCAGCCTGTGAAAGAAATTCTGGCGGAGACATCCATCTTCTTTATAGAGGAGAGAACAATTTTGTGAAAGTGAGAAGTGTGGGTTCGGAAGAGAGAGTTAATTATTAAGGTGGGAAGGGAATTAGAGCTACAGCCTAAATTCCATTGTTAGTCCAGATTAAGGCAAAGCAATTGATCCTATTGGAGATGGAAGCCATGCCCTTAGAGAAGCAGCATAGGGAGTTGGCTATGTTTAGGATGGGGAAGAGAAGGTTAAGAGGTGACATGATAACCATATTGAAATATTTGAAAGGAGGTCATACTGAGGATGGATCAAGCTTATTGTCTGCTGCTCTAGAGACTGTGGGGCTGAAATAGGCAGCCCTGAAGAGGCAGCTTCATGCAACACCTTTGAGGGCTGGATCATGGCTGCAGCAACCACACGCCATGGCCCTGATCCAGTTACAGTCGGCACTTCTTATACACGGATTTTTTATACACGGATTTAAGCATACACGGTTTGAAAATGTTACAAAAAAGTATAAATTTACCTTGATGTTCCATTTTTTATTAGGGACACTATTTTGCTATGTCATTATACTTAATGGCACTTGAGCATACACGGATTTTGTTATACACAGGGGATCTTGGAACCAAACCCCAGCGTATAACAAGGATCCACTGTATTTGCTGGCTAAAAAAGAGCACAAAAAGGCAAAAGGGCACCCTTTTTGCTGACACCGCAGCTTTGTGGCATTCAGGCAGCATCTAAACGCCATGCTGCAGGAGAGCTATGAAGCCAGCCCATGTATGTTGGCATCAGGAAAGTGCTGGGGTGTTGTGCCCCCAGGCTGCCCAGAAGGCAGCTTTTAGTGCCAGTCTCTACTGGCCCTAAGAGATGGAACAATGGGTTCAGACTATAAGAAAAGAGATTCCACCTAAACATTAGGAACTGTTTGACAGTGAAAGACACTGCCTCAGAGTGTGCTGGTGCCTTCTCCTTTGGAGGTTTTTAAAGAGATGCTGGATGGCTATCTGTTAGAAATGCTTTAGCTGTGTATTCCTACATGGCAGGAGGTTAAACTGGATGGCCCTGGTGGTCTCTTCCAACTTTATGATTTATGAGTCTATATGTTGGATCTCCACTCAGCACTTGATTCAGTGGATCTAGATTGTCTTTGTTTGTTTGTTTTTATACCCTCACCTTACTCCTGACATTGGACCCAAAGTGGCTTACAATAATATAAAATCATACTTCAGCAAAAATCTTATTTTAACATTTTTAAAAAACAATCTAACAATACTATTTATAATAATAATAATAATAAAATTTTTATTTATATTTTCCTGCCTCTCCCTATGGATCGAGGCGGGATTACAGCCAGTATCAATTCACAATACATCATAATTACAATTAGATAAAATCAGCTCATATAATAACACATCTCTTAAAAATGCACAAATCACAATACAATTTAAAAAAGAGAACATCCTGAGGTAGATATATATTTGGGGTGATTTCCTCTACAGCGGGGCAGGAGGGTATGCTTGCTGGAAGAGATAGGTTTTCAGCGCCTTCTTAAAGGCGTCCAGGGTGGGAATGAGGCGAATCTCTTACGGGAGGTTATTCCAATACGTAGGAGCCATAGCTGTGAACGCTCTTTGGTGAGTGGCTGTTAATCTCACTCTGGGGTGTTCAAGTAGGAGCTTTCCAGTTGTTCTGAGGGTGCGGGGCAGATTGTGTAGGGAGAGGTGTTCCCTCAAGTAACTTGGACCCAAGCAGTGTAGGGCTTTAAAGGTGATGACCAATACTTTGTATTGGGCCCGGAAGCTAATTGGCAGCTATTTAAGAAGCACATTGTTAAAAACATCTGATAAAGTAGACAAACAGGTTATACAGACCAGCAAGAAATGCTGGTATTGGGGTGTTCTGGGGATGTGGTGACCAACTGCTGACTGCCCCAACTCCACCCCAATGACAGCTTCACACCGCCCGCCCAACCAGATGGCGGGGGGTGTCATGACATTTCTGTGGCGCAGTGTTTAGATATGCTGCACTGAAGAAACGGGGAAAGCTGCTGCTGCCATGGCAAAAGCAGCTTTCTGTTGCTTCTTTTGGAGCCAGCAAAACAATTGAAAACCCAGATCGGGGTTGTGGGGTGCAGTTTCTGCAGCCCCAATCCGGTGCTCAAAGGAGTAGCAGCAAGCTGCTCCTTTGGGGCTGTCTGTTTAGCTCCAAAGTCTACAAAATATCTTTCTACAAAAAGTCTACAAACTATCATGCTACAAATGTCTTTCTCTCAGTTAATCTGAAAGATGCTACATGATCCCTTTGCATACTGATTCAGACCAACATAGCTGTTTCTTTAAATATGGATAAAACAATTGAAAACCCAATTAAAACCCCAACTGAAAAGATAAAAACACAGCACACCACTTTCAAATCCTCTTCTCCCACGTGACAAAAGAATCAAAGGCTAGCTTAAATAAAAAGGTCTTTGGTCCTGTCTGTACAGAGTACAGACCATATAAAATGTCCTTCCCATTCCCATGGTGACTAGCCGAGATGACGCAGGGCCCAAACCCCAGTTCTGGTGCAAACTGCCCAGATGATGTCTGGTTAATTCAGCACCAAACCTGAGGTATAGCACTCTTAAAACAGTTTAAATCACATTTCACTCTGGATCTCGCTGGACGATCTGGAGTACTCCATTGAGATGGTATGTGGTTGTTTACAAAACATACCACTGTGCCAGCTGGCACCATTATTGCTTGTGAAAGTCACCCACTTTGAGGTCAGAACAAGGCACCCAACCTTTGATCTAGGCTGGATGTTTCATTCTGACCTCACAGTGAATGATTTGCACCAGCAGTGGTGGCACTGGTGGGATGCACTTACAAACATCTGCCTAGCATTGCAAAGGAGTTACCAAAGTAATGGGGGGATGTCAGGGCAACTTTGATGTCAGAATACTCCACCTTTCCCCATTGACAGAAAGAGATTAGAGAAGGAGTCACAGCACCTCCCATGGAAGAGAGTTCAACAGCCTGGGAGCAATCACTGTAAAATTCCTCTAGTTAAAATCAAAGAAGCATGGAGCTGGACGAGACCCCAAGGGCCACCCAGTCCAGTCCCATTCTGCCATGCAGGAAGACACAGTCAAAGCACTCCCAACAAATGGCCATCTAGCCTCTGTTTAAAAACCTCCAAAAGAGACTCCACCACTCTCTGAGGCAGCATCTTTCACTGTCAAACAGCTCTTACCATCGGGAAATTCTTCCTAATGTTAAGGTGGAATCTCTTTTCCTCTAGCTTAAATCCATTGATCCATGTCCTAGTTTCTGGAGCAACAGAAAACAAGCTTGCTCCATCCTCAATATGACAGCCTATCAAATATTTTAAACATGGCTAGCATGTCACCTCTTAACCTTCCCTTCCCCAGGCTAAACATACCCAGCTCCCTATGCCACTTCTCACTGACACTGATCCCCAGGATTCTAGCTTAGGATTTCAAGCAATGAGCCCTTTGGCACTTAGTCATTGGTTGGATATATGAAAATATCTGTTTCAATACAGAGGACTCCACTTGTGATGAAATCCCAGCCTATTCTTTTCCTCTCACTTTCATTTGTGAACTGCTTCTTTGCCTTCTTCTACCCTTCATCCCAGTATCCATGAGAAAGAGACATGATAAGTGAAAGAAAGAAGGAGCAGCTGCCACCTCCACTTGCTTGACTATATTGCCTCCAGCTCTTTCCATGATTTCAAACATTACTGAAGTGGAGCAGCAACAGGAACATCTGCACCTGGCTGCATAAACAACAAGGTTGTCTCTCCCATGCCACCCAATATCTCTAAGCCTTGCGCTGGAACCGTTTCTTGCCTTTGTTTTCCCAAACTATTTCCTTCTTGAGAAAATGTGTTTCTAGTCATCATTAGGGACCTTGGGAAGGAATTATGGGTTTCCCTTGGAGAAGTACTAGTGTCTGCTGCCATAATGTCACAAATTAAAACAGAATTCATCCAAGAAAAAACATCTGCAAACATTTTTTATTTTATTTTAATTTTTTGCACTTAAGGAAACAGGCATTCATGTGCCAAATAGAGCAGACAGTTCAAATTATGTTATGTGTTTTGTATGAAAATGTTGCTTTCTCCTGGATCTAATTAAAGATAGTTGTTACTACTCTTGAAGGCAAATAAAGCAGCATAACAGAAATTGGGAGTCACGTAGTGCATGACATGTGGTTGTTATATGCCAACAAGATGACTTCAGATTGTGATGACCCTACAAAAGAGAGACCAGCAAGAGCCATTTGTCAGCAACAGCTCTGCTCAGATCTAGCAAATTTCAAATCCGTAACTTAGGCCTGGTACAGACTGGTGTAAAGCACCAGCCTGGGGCCAATTTTAGGGCTCAGGAGAGTGGAGCGTCTGCACGCTTGTTCACCTCTGTCCATACAGGGTGCGCAACAATGACATACATGCATCACAGTGTCCAAACAGCACCATGCCGTGTGGATGTGATTGTTGCGCGTGAGCCACACCAATGGCACCCAGTGCAAAAAGAACTCGCTGGGAGCAGGTTCTTTTTAGGTCTTGAGGAGACTGCAGCATTTGTCTGCTGTACCTTCATCTGGGGCAGAAAGGGGTGGCATCTCGCCACCCCTTTCTGCCCATCTGTATCCCCCCTCTTTGTTTAGTGAATCAGTCCATCTGTAATACAGTCTTCCCCCTTTCCTATTGCCTTCAGCTTTTTCTCAGAGTTGTTGTCTTTTTCAGTGTTGGAAATGGTAATTATGAAATGATAATACTTAATATCAATAGCATGTGAAATGCAAAGAGGCTTTCTTTAATCTGGAGGCTGTAAAATGGAAACGTTGTGCAAATTTACCCTGTTGTACATTACTGAAAAGAATCGCCTATTGTGGCTGGAAAAAACAAATTGCTTTCCTTTTGAACTGAACAGAAAACTAACAATATGCTTGTGTCAGGACAGGAGATGGTAAAGGATCATTACTGAATGTTGTCATCTCATAGACTTGAAACTTTATTAAAGGTGGGATTTCCCAGAAAATTTGCTATTCTTAGATGGTTGGTTCATCACTCACAATAGAGCTTTGTGGACATTATTTTTGAAGGTTGAGAATCTCAGTTTTCCCTAGATAAGAGTTTAGGAGTCAGAAGTATTAAATATCTATGCAAATTATTTGAAAAATTGATTGAGTATGGTCCCTATTAAAGGACTATCCAGAATTCTGAACCTACTTGACAACGTTCAACATTTGAATAGCAACTGCTTTATAATTTATTCCAGTAATGTCATTCAAAATAATTTTAAAAAACCAGGTCCCATCCCTGTCTCTTCATTGTGATCCAGTCCTTCCTTCCCTCCCACTCACCTCTCCATCCTCCTTGTCTGATCCAATCTCGACCTTCTCCTCCCCTTTGCTGCTCCTAGCTCCCCTTTTAACCTCCCCAGCCTCTGTGTCTTTTAACAATTTTAATAAGCAGCTTTAGCAAAAGGTGCAAAACAGCTGCATGACGCCACTAGTTCAATTCTATGCATGCCTACTGAAAGGCTTAACTCGGTAATAAACATGTTCTGGATAGCACCTTCAGTTGGTAGAACTCCAGTACAGGCTCATTTTATCATGACAAGAAAGCATGGTTTAGTGCTCTGTGAAGAAATAAACCTAAGATTCACATACTATTACCTTCCCCATCCTCTTCTGACTGGATACTGTAATTCCCTCCCTTGCTTCAAATCGTTGTTTGGTGTTACATCTGAAACAGCAAAATATGGTTTACCTTGAAAACCAAGACAGATAACTGAAGTCAACCACTGATTTGGAGTTCAGATTGGCAAAGAAGTCCAAAGTAGCTTGCCAGGTAAAAATGTATGCCAGTTTGGAGGGTTTGTGTGTTGTAGTGGTTAGAGAAGTGGTGGCAAATTGGATTGGCTTCAAGCCCTGGATTAGCATTTAATATACTGCCCATGGGCCACATGACATCAAGAAGAGGTTCATCCCCTCCCAAAATCTTCTTCTTCTTCCCAAGAACTATGCCTTCGTGTATTATCTGGTCTTCCTTTCTTTCCTTTGTGTGGAAAGGAGTAAGGAAAGAACCAGCTGTAATGGGAACAGTTCTATTTAAAGCGCTAAAGTTGAATGAACAAGTACATTTAGCAACAAGCCAGAAAGCACTGTTGTAAAATTCACAGCGAAATTCCTTTGGGCTTTGGAGTAAACAAGAGAAACATCTGCCAACTCAAGGGAGGGCAGCAATCATCTAATCAGAAGGGACACATTCCAAAAGAGGAGCTGAGTTGATCCACAGCAACAGAAAGGCAAAAGAAACTGAGACCAGCTGCGTGCGCATGGTCATCTGGCAGAATCTCCTCCTTCATTGCCTCTCAGATGACTTCTCTGCCTGGTAATATATTACAGGCTTAAAATGATATCACATGATATGAAAGCTCCTCAGCCATGGCTCATACATCCCTGACTCCAGCCAGCTGGACTCCCCTGTACCAGAAGGGGACTTAGAATCAGAGGAGGATAGTCTGAGGTGTTTGGTTCCAAAAATGTGAATGGTTGCAATAAGTTTGGTAGGGAGTGCAGCCCTCCAGAATCTCCCTGGGGATTGTTAATACACCCCTTTGCCCTCTGACTGTTGTCCACCCATGTCTGAATAGTAGTCTCATACTACTTTGTGGTTCTTTTGTTTCCTCTGCCTTTTTATTTATGCGGAGAAATAAAGTATCATTTGGCTACTTGCCATCCTTGGCAATAAAGGCTCCAGTTGCTTCCTTGTAGTTTCTAGGGGATACAGGTAATGTTTGCTCAGATCTCTGTGAAGAAAGGGTAAGGGAAGCAAAGCTGAACAGAGATTGCAAGGGAAATTGTAAGCAGAAACTTTACAGCAGCCTGACTCATAGTATGTCCAACATAAGGTCTTCCCCAACCCATGCATTTCCCCCCTTTAATTCTTTGATCTAATACCTCCTTGAATCTTTTAACTTTGGCCTCTCACCTCACACTACAGTTTTTAATAAACCGAGCAGTATCCCCCGCAACAGTCCTTTGCAAAATAACTGAAGAGACTAAAAGGGTGCACAAACCAACTGACCACCACTACTCCAGTTTCCCAGTCTTCCTAGTTCAAGCTGTATTTGTCCACACCAAGAGAATAGGTGCCACACAGGAACTGTTTGGAAAACAAAGAGCCTCAGATAGCTCAAACAAGCCAGTCATGCTGCATGCTTAAACTTTTTTCTAGTTTAGTTCCTTTTGGGAGTGATATTCTTACCATAGCCAACATAAGGGGAAATTTCATACCCTGAGTGTGAGTTTTGTACATCAAAATTTATTAGCAGTGTTGGGGTGCATCAACACTGTAGAAATAATGCAGTTTGACACCACTAACTGCCATGTCTTCATGCTACAGAAACCTGGGATTTGTAGTTGTATTAGGCACCAACATTCTTTGACAGAGAAAGTTAAAGACCTAGTAAAACTACAAATTCCAGGATTTCATAGGATGGAACTACAGCATTTAATATGGTGTCAAGCATAGTGAGTAGTCATGTCAGCTGTGAGATTCGGGGAATTAACTTCCAAAAAGGAATTTGTCCAAGCTCTGATTTACACTGCAATTGTATACACGTTTTCTCAGAAGTCTGTCCCATTCAGTTCAGTGGGATTAAGTGAGTTTAGAATTTCAGCCTGAAGTTGCAACCCTATATCCATTTATGTCGGAGGAGACATCAGCAAACTCAATGGTGGTTATGTCTAGGTAGTCATGCAAAGTACATGGTTTAGGCAAGTGTTTCTGATGTCTGTGGGCAGTGAATCTGCTTTGGGTTTTAGTTTGAACTTTAAAGGACCTAGCCAAATTGCTGAACACTTTTTCTGATATAATTTTGATCACCTTGGATAGGTCATTTAAAATCTTAATGAAAATGCAGAAAGGATTCACTATCCACACTGAGTTTGGCACTGCCAGCTTCTTTATTGCTCCAGTAGATTCCAGACAAAACATAAAGATTTGTTTTAGGTTAGCGTTTGACATAAATCAGGCCAGGACAGTTGTAGCATCTATTTAGGAGAGGTTGTAGAAAAAGCAGAGTCAAAAGCTGGCTATCCTTTAAAGTCTTTCCTTTCAAGCAGATGGAAGAAAAGTACATTGTGTGTGCCAAGGATGTTACAAAGAGACAAGGAGCTCTGCCAGGTAATGAAATTCCTGTGCCTGTTCCACCTCTGATTATTGACCTGTAGCAAATCCAGCAACAGCTTACTTGCATCCCCAGACTTTTACAGATCCTCAACCAGAGAATTGAAGTTCAGGAGAACAGAGCATGGAATTTTCCATCTTTCCCTCTGCAAAAAGGAAGGTGAGAAATCCTGTCCTCTAAGGAACAGAAAACTGACAGTAGCCCAAGGCAGGTTACTAGTTTCATCTTTGGAGCCTTGGCAAATAATTGGATAATTGTGCCTGGCTATGAACAAACACTTTTGGGCAATGCATCATTCCTGGTTATAGGCAGGTTCTTCGGAGTTTGCTTTGCATTCACTCAGAGGTGATACAATTCCTTCTCCCACCAATTGGAAGAAATTGCACTACATTTCTGAGCTACACTGATAGTTCAGGAAAATGTACATATCCCTGCCACCTAATCTTCCCTCTCCCAAAAGCTGTATTTCTTTACTGATCTTTTTCCCCCTTTTATTTTGAGATCAGGAAGAATTCAACTTAAAATCTTAAGTGTTTTACAGCCGCCTCATTCTTTCAAGAGCCAAAGCTTGGACAAATTTGCTGCCATCTGTAATGACCTCTCAAACCATTCTGTCATGAAGTTACCATGAAATGAACCTCCCTTAACTCTTCCCAGGTCTATTTAAAACTAGCATAGGTTTCCTTTAACAAGGGTACTTCATTTTACTTTGTGTTTCCACAGTGACTGGGGGGCTCCAATGTCATTGGGGTCGTGAATCTACTGTGGCTTTTAGTCCATATTTTAAAGGGCTAATGCAAGATTTGTTTGTTGTTGTGTGCCTTCAATTCATTTCTGACTTATGGAAACCCTTTCACAGGGTTTTCTTGGCAAGTTTCATCAGAGGAAGTTTGCCATCTTTTGAAGCTGAGATTGTTTGACTCACCCAATGTCACCCAGTGGGTTTCATGACAAAGCAGGGAATCAAACCCTGGTCTCCAGAGACATAGTCCAAAACTCAAACCACTATTACACACAGGCTATTTGCTACTCCAAAGGGTGATGGACTAGGTGGACAAATTGCAACTGGTAGACTGCATGCAGACCTTGGACCCTATATTGCGGTCCCTGAATACAGGGAGTTCTTCACATATCAGCTATGCCTCTCATTGCCAGAAACTGTTTGTCTGCTTGTTACATTTCTATACTGCCCAAAGCCCTCAAACTGTCCCAAAACTATATTTTTGAAAACAGTTCCAGTAACATCTATGTGAAATTCCAACCAACATGAGCTGCAGCCACATTAATTTAATCACTGCTCAACAGGAGCAGTGGTTGTTTTTTTTTTTTTTTTGAGACAAAGTTCTGAATAAATTCATAACTGTCAATTAACTGTCACAACTGTCGCACTCATGAAAAGAATGGAGAGAGTTGATAGCTGGGCCCATTATTAAATATTAAACACAGGCCAAAGGCATCAATTCTACCTTTCCCTTAATGTGGGTAAAATACTGCTGGAGTCGTGTGTTCACTCCTAGTCCAGATGCTAAAGGTGCCATCCGAGGTGCTGAAGATTGGTCATTTTTGAGATAAGGTTGAACACTTTGGATAGCTTTGTTAAAATCTCTACCACAACCTGGAATATATTTATTACCCAATTACCTAGAAGCCAACAGTGTCAACTGCACAGAATGTACAACATTTCCTATAAGAACTGTGGAGTAATTCAAACTTCCTAAGGCTTCAGCCTTTGCTAAGGAAACAAAAATATTTAAATATCAAAAATACCAAAGCCAAGCCTGTTAGGGTCTAGCTTTAAATCAGCAGAGTGGCAGAAATGGGTCTTTATCTAACTATGGGCCTGAACAGACAAGCTAAAATAAAGCTGCTTAGGTTCACTTTGGAGGCATGCTGTTTAAATGACACATGCATCTTAAGAGGCCAGAAGCTGCAGGAAAGCTGCGCTCCAATCCTTAGGACTGGAAGATGGCTTTGGCGTGGCTTCCAGCCTCTTAGGACACATGCAGTATTTAAATAGCATACCTCCAAAGTGACCCAAAGCAGCTTTATTTTGGCCTGTCTGTTCAGGCCTTACTATTCTCTAAGAACTGAGGCTGACTCAAAAACAATGCAAGTAGTTTGCAGTTTAAACAAAAGTTTACTAATAGCTTTAATCTATATATAGAGAGGTTATATCCTAATCTAGCTAGTGAATAGTTCAGGTAAAGAGGAAATTTTTATCTTACCATCTTTCTAAAGAAAGTTGAGAGAAGTGAAAGATGGAGAACTCTGGAGAAAATCTTTGTGTGGTGAACCTGAATCACATAGTTCATTTACCAATTTGCAAAGTTATTTCCCTCTGATTCAGTAGGAGCAAATGGGATGTTTGCAAGAGGGGAGACAGCAGGATTTGCATGCAAAAAAAGTCTATCAACCAAAGTTGGGGAAAAGAGAATGCAAAAAATCTTCCAACGAGAACTTGATTACCATTCCCAGATATATTATTGCAGCATCTGGCCATCTGAATGGATGAGCTTTGAAATCATAATTCATGATATTGAAAATGCATATTCTTTATTCAAACTATGCAGATTAACATTTGTGCCTGCGTTGGTTTTAGAGGACCAATAGCTTTCCACCAATCTTCAATTTGATGTGTGCTGGTTATGACTACTAATCTGTGGCAAGAGAGGAGATACTCTGCATATTATTAGAGCTAATACGTTCTTATTTATTCATGTATATATTCTCCTTAAACTTAATAGTGTTTCAAGCTCTGTCTCTCAGTATTTAATAAAAATGTTGAAAAACATGTTTCTCAAGTGTCAAAATACCCTGTTGAGAAGAATCTTGGTTTCATAAGAACCTTTGCAGTTGGGATTTACTCAACACAAAATTTGCACATGGATTCACAATACAGAAAACAGCATTTTCTGGGCAGAAAAGGCTGTTTCTGTGCAGAAACCTTACTTTCTGTGAAAAAAAATTACAGTTTCCATTGCAGAAAATTCTGTGATCTGCATCAAAAAAAATACACCCCAATTTTTATGTAGAGTGAGGACTTTTCACACCAGTCTCCTGTCCCACTACAACCATTCTAGTTTAAGAATAGAGGAATACCATTTTGACATCATTACTTATCGCACTTTTCCCCACAAAAGTGCATTGGCAATCCATGGTCAAATAATCTGTTTTCCACACTGCAAAACACTTCCTTCTGGGAGAAAGAATGGGGACAAACAATTGTGGTTGCCAGTTACCTTCTGAAGTTGGCTGCTCTGTAAATGTGCATACAGCAGCCAACTTCAGGAAGCTATTGGCAGCCATGATCAGGGGGAGGAAGGGAGGACTGGAGGAGAGGAGCAGAATTACAGCCAGTCACACTGCATGGGAGTGGAGAAGCAGAAAGGACCTATCACACAAAGTAAGCAGCAAAATTGGGAGCCTATAGATGGGTTTTGTCCATCAGTGAAAAGGTGCATTATAGTAATACAGTCTGTTCTAACCATACGCAGCTTCAAGCTTACGTGGATGATGAGCAGCAAGAGAGTGCACTGCCATTCAAGTGAATGTGACTCCAGTATACATGAAATTTGTCATAGGCGGAGGGGGGGGGGTGTTCCAGAACGGATCCCCTGGGTATGGCAAGGGTGGACTGTAAGTAGAATGCAAGGCACCAGGAGGACTGATACAACACTGTATCAGGAGGACTGATACAACACGGTATGGTTAGGATGGACTGTATTACAGTTGACCCTTCCCTTAAACAGGGGATCCATTTGGGACCCCGTTGCATAAGGGAAATACCACGTAAACTCAAGCACCATTAGAAACAATGGGGCTCGTTCCTGTGGCACGCACCCAGCACGTGCCCCATTGCTTTTGGGGGGGGGCACGAGAGAAGCCTTTCCGGAGCAGCTTCCAGTATATGCTGGAAGCCGCATATAGTGCGCCCGCATTTGACACGGGTGCACTGTATTATAATGCACCTTTTCACTCATGGACAAAGTACTGGCCAAAAATGCTTTCATTCTGTTAAAATTCCACTTTTTAGCCAGTGTGATAAAGCCCCCTAAGATCCAAAATGTAAATAGTGTCCAAGCAATTTTGTCAAAACTTCCTTGCAGTAGGAAGAAAATTGCTAAAATCACATGTTGCTTCCTTCAAGAAGCAAATTATTGAAGAATCACATCCCTGTTTCCCACCATAACAATCCAAACAAACAGGAGTGCTTTTGTTCAAAAACCTGGCAAGATGTTTTCACAGTTTTCAATGACTTTTCTTTTTGAAGATCCTTCAGTTGTTTGTTTCCCATTATTGTCTTTTATCCCTCTTCTTGTTTTGTTGCCATACACTGTGGGAGCTTTTCTGTGTTCCAAAAGTGTGGAAATTTATTCTTTCATTTCTCATGCCATGATTATTCCTTCCAACACATGTCCTAGATGAATCTTCTCTCGCCTTCCAAGCTTGCCTTCCTTAGCTCCATGCCTTCTGCTTTCATAGACTCTGCTGTTTCCCAACTCTAGAGTAAAATCATGTGCATTTTTTATAACAGTGTCATGAAAAAGAAGAAGAGTCAACTAAAAAGAGGACAAGAAAGGATTCAGGTTTGTATAAAACACGGGTGCACTAACTGGTATCTACATAAATTTAGAAACAGTTTTTGTTTGTTGTTGCATGTCTTCAAGTCATTTCCAACTTATGGTGACCCTAAGGCCATGGGGTCATGAGGTGTTTCTGGGGCTGAGAGGGTGTGACTTGACTATGGTCACTGAGAGAGTTCCCATGGCCAAGTGGGGAATCAAACCTTGATCTCCAGGGTCCTAGTCCTACGCCATGCTGGCTGTTTTAGAAACAATTGTTATCATTTAAATAGAAAGTGGCTTTTTAAAAAAATCTCCCATGACTTTTGGTAAGAAAATGTACATCCCACTTTGCACATTTACAAGACTGACAAGGCATTTCTAAGAAAGTTCACACAAAACAATGTGCATGTTGCAAAATGTGAATTGTGAAAAAGCACACAATTGCAAAAAGTTGCAATTGAAAATGCAAAATCACAGTTTAGTCACTGTGAGAAAATTGTATAAATTACATGATGTTTGCAAATAACTGTAGAAATTTGGGAGGAAATCATTATACATGCACACACACACACACACACACACAGAGAAGTTAATATTAATTTATTAAACTTCTGATAACATATTACTGATGTTTCAGTTAATGTGTTGTGGGAATTCCTGGAAGAAATCACAAAATCTCAGAATCTGATTTTAAACAACGAGAAGAAGAAAATGATGGTTGATTCAGTGAAACTGAGACCAAGAGATTTAAATCCACACTTAAAAGCAGGCTTGGACCAGATAGCTTTTCAAACAGCAGACACCTATAAACAAAGGACTGCCCAAAGAAGAGACATGACCACATTTCCTAAGTATAAAACAATTATATGTGAGCCATCCTTCAGTCTTCTTGTATTGTACCTCTATGCTCACAAGCAGAACTTTCTCTGATCCTCTGCTCATGTTTTCCTCCTGCCTTACAATGAATCTGAACAATCCATCCATCCAGTTGAGCAGTGGCTACTCTGGATTGATAGAAATTTGCAGGTAGAGGATTTTTCTCAATCTACTCACCTGGGCTTGAATCCTGGTGCTATGTCCAACTAGACTAGACTTTGAATCAATTTTTTATATTCAATTTTTTGATTTTACATAAGTGTTGATTTACTAAATTCTCACTGTTTTATTGAATCTACTTTCATTGGAACAAACAATTGTGTGTAAGCCAAGGATGTGAATGGTGAATCCATTTGGATATTGTTGGGTTGTAACTCCCATCAACCCTAGGCAGCATAGGCAATGATAAACAATGCTGGGAGTTGCAGTCTAGAATCAAGAGGGCATTATCATTCCCACTCCTGATTTAGGCCCAAGACTGAATGCAGGGTCATCTTACAAAATGGCAGATGTAGTAGCAGAAATAAACTGTCAGGAGGAAAAGGAAATATATCAACCCAAACAAAGACATGCCGAGAATCGCAATGCTCAGAACTGTGCCTGTTTCGTACACTGGTTTATATGTATATATCAAAGCTTAGACGTAACCATAACTTGAAACAGTAACACATTGGCTGGCATTGTGTTGGTGTCTCACACATGCTAGGTTTGCTTGTGCAAGTGGATGGACATTTTTGGCCAACATCTAATGGTCGCATTCAGTGGGAGATTATGAAAGTGGAGCTATACTTGTGATGTCATTCTACATTGCATATTGACTGCATGGTCATACAATACAGTACTCTTGGAGCATAATGAACAACTGATCACAGTCAGCATTTGATGGTGCAACATCACAGTTCCATAACAAAGAGGCATACCACTAGAATCCACTAGAATATCAATGAGACATAAACTGAGACCATGATTGTAAAGTCATGCTATGCCTTTTCAATGCAGAATCTCAACCATTCTGTCTCACCAAAATGGGTATGACTGTAGCCAAAAGAGGGGAAAACAGGTGACATATGTATCCATTCATTCTGTTGCCCAAGTTCTAGCTTTTGATGGGAAACTTCAATCCCAGTCCGTGTTCTCCCTTCATATGGCCTCCGAGCCATGGAATCATAGAGTTGGAAGAGACCACATGGGCCCCCTGCCATGCAAGGAGACACAATGAAAACTCTCATGACAGATGGCTGAGATCTAGTATTGGTCCTTGAACTACGAAGCAGATTTGCATGATCAGAAATAAAAAGAGGGTATAGTTCTTGACCCTTACACCAAACTATGATGGGACAACCCTTCAAATACATAATGCCTTCAAATGCAGCATTTTTCTCTGGTAGCCTTTTGACAGAGGATTGTCTTGAACAGATCAGGATGCATGGTTGCTGTAAGCACAACACATTGCCAAAATGGCAAGAATCACAATGCTCAGAACTATGCTTGTATCCATAATGCTCACTGTGGAACTTATTTCCCCCCTGCAGACTTGCACACATGTGATCCAGCAATTTTCTTTGTGACATTCCTGGGGGAAGGAGGCTCTGTTCTTCCAGAACAGCAGCTGTTAGTGGCAGCATTGAAGGCCAGTGCTTGAATTCAATACAAGAGCTAGTGTGAGACAGTTAACTATAAAGAACCAACAAGGTAACCGTTGGAATTGCCTTGGCCTTTGGAATAAAAGCCCAGGAAAAGGGGAAGAATAGTTTCATCGTCAATACCCTTCACATTTCTACAAAACTAATATTATTAGCAGTTATACTAGTTCCTCATAGGTTTTATCATGTGCTGGAGATAATAATTCTTCACAGGTTTTATCATGTACTGGAAATTACAATTCCTTTGGTATTTGATCCACAGTTGAGTATATCCAACTATATCATTTTCCTCATTTATATCACATTCATAAATAATTCTAACTGCCATTAAAATAATAAAAATCCTGCATTTATAAATTTATTTTTAACATTTTAAACAGTTAACATTTCTAAATTAATATCCTCTCAAAAATACACACGTCTAAACATAGACAGGGTTAGGGTCTTTCTGAGCTCATAATTGCATTACTTTCCCTTGATAACTTTCCCTTCCGCTTTGCTTTGAGTACCTAAGCTCTATTGCTAAATGTTCAGCTGACATTTTAAGTTATTGCAATGCAATGCAATACAGTCGGCTCTTCTTATACACAGATTTCTTATACACGGATTGAAGCATACATGGTTTGAAAATGTTCAAAAAAAGTATAAATTTCAAATATCAAACCTTGATTTTCCATATTGCTATGTCATTATATTTAATGGGACTTGAGCATCCATGGATTTTGTTATCCACGGGGGATCCTGGAACCAAACCCCAGCGTATAACAAACATCCAGTGTACTAGAAATTTAGGGACAGAAGGAAAAATTTGGAGGTTAGAATTCTTGTTTGGTGAGGCCATACTTTCATTTTGCCTCTCCCCAGATACACCTCTGTTTCAGACTATCACAAGTATTTCTCTTCTTTTTACAGATTTAACTGCTTCCTAGATCTCTTCTTTGTTGGTTCCAATTCAGATCTCTCCCTTTCTTCCTCACCTTTCCCTCAGCCTCAACGTCTGGATCCTGGCCATGATTAACAGCCTTCATGTTTTCCCCAGAATGTTCTGACCTACATACAGAGCAGATGCTTCAAAGCCCTGCATGGAGGCCTCTTGCATGAACATTGTGTTCTTCAGGAAGCTAGCTCCTTCCTTCATGTTGGAGGAATGATGGCTTCACCATTTCCCAACCTATTTTCTAAGGTGTGATAACCCATGCCTACAATACTGGCTGCTGCCAGTTTACAGCTGCTAAGCCCTTTTAGTTTACTTTACTCCATTCTACTTCCCCCTTCCCAATCTGTACTCCTTCTCCTCATCTCTAACATCCAGTGTCCTTTCCCTCCTTCAGTTTGCTTTGACTGTCCTCTTGTATCTCTGGTTTCTCTCTCCCACCAGTTCCATTTTTCATAAAATCTCTTTCTCCTTCACCTGGTTCCTCTTTCCATACTTCAGACAGCACTGGAGATGCATGGCACTTGTCAGTGATGTCACTCCTGGGCACTGTCATCTCCCAAGATCCATGACTGACTTCTCCTTCAAGGAAAGGTCACGATAAGTCAGAAACAACTTGAAAGCAAACAACAACAACAGCTTGAAAATCCATTGTCTTCCTTTACTCCTTGGAAAACCAAGTTTGTAGAAATTACTTTTCTGGACTATAACTCCTGGGATTTAGCATTTATACACTAACCAGGGCACTGTGATAATTGTGCAAAAACGTAGCGTCTCTGTGGCCTGGGAAACTCAGAGAGCTCTGTCTGGATCACTGTATTCACAAACACACCCCTATTCAGTTGGGCAAGGGAAGATATATCTTGCAATCTTGATTTAGCTAGACTTTCTCTCACCTCCAGTTTCACACTGCCCTATGTGATTTTTGAATGTCCCATACCTGCACAGAGTTCCCTATCTTCATTTGGCCTCTTTCAACAAAAGCAGTCTCTTCCAGCTTTTCTTACACCATGCAAGAATCTCTCAACAATTCATTACAAAAAATCAATTCTTCTTTGCTTCTTGGGTGTATTTAATTGCCTTTGTAAACTAATTACATGTTATTTAAACAAAGATGGGCTGCAAAGCAAGCTTAGAGCATGACTGCCAAACACTGCAGGAATTTTGCCATGTTGAGCAGAGCATCCAAAGAGCATCGAAGAGTTGGCTAATCCAAATCAGAATATGGACATGTAGTGTTAGATGTGACATTGGTGAACTGATGTTAAATGAGCATGGCCTGTAAACCAAGAAATCATGGAATCATAGAAATTTAAAAAAGGGGGGACTCATAGCCTCTGAACTGACTAGAAATGCTCCTCTACTTCTTAAAAAAAAGATGCAGATTGTCAGGTCAGTTTGAAAAGTAATTAACAAATGAATTAATTAATTAAATATCCCATATGGGACCCAAGGCAGTAACGGTATGTTGCCATACTACAACAGTTAAATAATGATTAAAGAAACAGTCCCATGAAGAACATTAATTTAAAACTGTTCTAAAAGGTAATTAAAATATACCCATAATGGTTAAATAAATACAGTATCTTGTTTTCTTTTCCCCCCTCAAAGGGCAGGACAATGGCCTGTTACAGACTGCCAAAATAAAGCTGCTTCGGGTCTCTTTGGAGGTATACTATTTAAATGATGCATGGGTCCAAAGAGTCCAGAGGTCGCACCAAAGCCACACTCCATTCCTAAGCACCGGAGTGCAGCTTTTGGTGCAGCTTCCAGATTCTTGGGATGCATGCATCATTTAAATAGCATACCTCCAAAGAGACCCAAAGCAGCTTTATTTTGGCAGTCTGTAACAGGCCAATGGCAGTTGGAACATGGAGGGAAGGTCTTCCATTAGTCACTGAGGCCAAGGAGCTGTGTCTTTCTGGTCTTCTGTCCCATAGAGGCCAGAGCAATGACCATTGGAACATGGAGGGAGGGTCTCTCAGTAGTTGCTGAGGAGCAATGGAGCTGTGTCTGGCTGTTCTTTCTTCCCTTAGAACACTGGCAATTGCATTGGGAAAAATTTTGCACCTGACTTCCTTACACCTATCTATCATTCCAGGAAGCTCATATCAATTAACATTGTGGTCTCAAGGGGGTGGGGGGAAGCATAAATAAAAACATATAAAAGGCAGGCATTTTATCTATCTAGCAAGAGAGAAGCTTTCACAGTGGAACACGCATTTGAATATGGATAATGGCATGCAGAAACGTTTTCAACTAACTGTTGTTTATTTTCTTTAAAAAAAATCTTGAAGTATTTTGAGCAAAATCTTGAGCAATGTTTGATGCATCTGAAGAATTAGACAAGTCTTTTTGGTGGGATACAGACCACCCAAAAAGGGCAGTCTGCCGCCACCTCCATTTCTGCCGGCAGGAAGCCTCAGCTGCCAAACAGCGAGGCTTCCTGGTGGAGGAAAAAGAACCCACAAAAATCAGGTTCTTTTTGTGTCGTGCTTGCAATGCCCGAGTGTGCAAATGGTGCACTTGTGATGTCGCCAGCGTGATGGGACGTGCGGATGCTATGTGTCTGTCGAGTCAAAATGACGGTGCCCGTGTCTACAGGGAGCTGCCATTTTGACGCCCCCATCACATGCTACGGGTGATGCCGGTATGGATGCTGTGGCCTCAATCAACCCCTAGCACATGATGGGGGCACCGTATACGCCGGTATGTACAGCTCCTTAGTTAGTCTCAAAGCTGCTACAAGATCCTTTTGCATACTGAAAATCCAGATTAACATGGCTATATCTCTGAATTCTGTCTGCATAGATCCAGGACTGTCCTCCAATTTGCCCCGAACGTCTATATAACTTCTCTTCAGATATTCAAAGATGATTATCATATCACTTCTCAATCCTCTTTCCAGGTTAAACATATCCAGCTTCCTAAATCCATAGGCTATGGCTTTCAGACTTTCTACCATTTTGGTGGCAGCAACCATTCACTGCTACTGACCAGAAAAGAGGCTTGGAATGATTACATGGAAGGTGGGGCCTCAGTAGCCAAAAGCCCAAAAGTTCTTATGGAATGGCATTTTCCCAAAGGACTCTTCCACTTTGCAGCCAACCCTAATGAGTACTCCAGATAATACTGACCTAGGTATGTGCACATCTGTAGCCTGAGTAATCCACTGTGTCACTGTGCCTGCTCTTTTTTGTCCATTGGTGTTTTTCCCCCCCCCCACTGAGATCAGAAAGAGCAAGTGAAGGCAACAATGCCTCATAGAAAATAGGGGGAAGTGTTATTCTAATGCTCTTGATTCTGGCTGGCTGGAAGGAAAGTGCTACCCTCCCACTGTTATTCTTTGGAATTTCTTATTCCAGCCAGACCAAAATGCTTGCCATGGCCAATAAGGTAAATCTGGGTAATCAGAAGAAGGATGGTTTACATTTGGTTTAATGTGATCATACGGTTAGCTGCCTCCCTTCCTTTTCTAGCAAAAGAGCCCAACAAAAGGCTTCTTGTCCTTTCCCCCATGTGTTTGGCTGTTTTGGAGAGAAAGGGAGCAAGGGACAAAGCTAAAACTATGATCTAATTAAACAAATTGAAACAACCCTTCTAATGAATCATACGTATAATAGCCTAAATGAAACATCACTGTTAGGAGTTCTCCTTGTGTTTCTCTTCCATGGATACTACAAGTCAGAAACCATCTTCAGTGTTCTTTATCTCTATGGAAGGTTCAAAAGGATCCAGCATTGTATCATTTATTTTAATTTTTTGAAGCTTCCCAGCATACAGGCCTCAAGAGATTGTGGAGGGCTGAACATAAGTTCAGTCAGTGTCCTGCCCTTTGCAGCTTGGTCATCTTATTTGGGACCTGGGATGCCCAAGGCATGCATACAGACTTTCCCAAACAACTTCAAACCCCATCCCACTCCTCACCTCTGTATGAGCTTCACCAGCCCAACCATGGGGTGAAATACCCCAATTTTCAGCCATTTACCAGCCAAAATGGTACATGATGGTGACACAGTGTTACTTCCTGGTGCAAAATTGACTGGCATGCAGCCAAACACAGGGATTTTTTTTTCTAGGTGAGGATCCAGAGAGTGGCCAGAGGATGGGAGATTGTTTCCACATTTGATGCATTCGTGCAAAAAAAAAAAAAATGTTATACCATTTTTAAAAAATGTATAGTTGTGAAAGCTGGACAGTGAAGCAAACAGGAAGATAATCAACTCATAGAAGTGTTCTGTGGATTCTCTGGACTACTAAAAAGACCAAAAATGAGTATTGCGCAAATCAAGCGTAAACTCTCCCTAGCAGCCAAGATGACTAAACTGAGGCTGTCATACTTTGGCCATGTCATGGGAAGACATGAATCTCTAGAAAAGACAATAATACTTGGTAAGGCAGAAGGAAAAAAGGAATACCACATTCCAGATGGCTAGAATCAACCAAAGAAGCCATGGTCCTGATTCTGCAGCAGGGCTGTTGATGATACTTAGAGGTCTATCATTCATAGAGACACCACACAGCATAGTCAACTTGACAGCAATTAACAACAAGAAGCACATTTACAAATCTTCCATCGTCATCCTTAATTCCGGCTATATAGTAAATACATACCTGTTGGCCCTGTCTGATTTCTTGTTTTTCTTATTTCTGCAGAAAACATTATTCATATTCACTGAACCTTAACAGAATCTATTCTTCAGTCATTATTCTGCAATGAACCCTATATTTGATTTAGGCCTGTGTCTGATTTCCTATTTGTTTTTATCTGGAGGCTACCACTGTCTGCCACCATCCCTCCTCATGAATTTTGCTCAAAGAACTTTGATGTGTTATAGCACAGATTCATGAGCATTTTTAGGCATGGAATGACAACAACTCAAGAAGGTGGCACTTTTCTCATTAACTGCTAGCTGATTTGCTTCATTGGGGCTGCCAAGGATTGCACCCCCAGGAATTTCAGCATGCAAAAGCCATGGACGTTCTCCTGTTAAACTAGTTTAAATGTGGGTGGGGAGGGGGCCTAATGATTAACCTACTAGCTTTGTGCAATAAGCAGAGGTGAATGTTTAGAAAGGGAAGAATGTAGGGATGGTAATTAATTGAGCAAATGAGACATTTGGAGCAAATTTGGTGGTTGCAGCTGAGCCTTCTGAAATGTTTGTTACAAGAGTGCAATCGCATCACAAAAATCATCTGCTTTGCATTCTGATCATCAGGCACTGATGATATAATTGTGTTATAATGAAAAGTGTTCTGTTGATTATTCCACAGAGAGCTTCTTTACAGATAATATTCAAATTTACTTTAATTTGGCATCGTTTCAAAGGAAATGCAAATACAATGAGAGCAGCTGGGCTCTGATAGTCGAGATATCTAAAGTAAGTTCCTTTTTTTCATCCATTATCTCTGCAAAGTCCTCTCTTTGTTAAGTTTATACCCAGAACACAAACCTCAGTTTATTTGTGTGCACATCTTAAATGACAGCCTATTATGCAATTTAAAATTTATGGCCAAGATAGAAAGAAGAAGCTTCATTTTTTCAGTTTCCTTAGCAGCTCCTTTTGATGCATCTAAACTCTGGCGATGACAGGAAATACCAACCTGGTAAATTATTGACCAAATGCCAGATTCTGCCGGCATTGGTCAAGAATATATTCACCCGTTCTGCAACAGAAACACTTTTGTGTTAATACACTTAATACTATTGGATGAATAACAGAACTGTAGGAATATATCCACATGGTACAGCAGTAGCAGTGTTATACCACTTCAGTTGTCATGCTGCCATCCTACAGAATCCTGGGATGTGTGGTAGTTGTTGTTCTTAACTGCCTTCAAGTTGAATTCAACTTATGGTCACCCAATGAATGAGAGACTTCCAAGTCACCCTATCCTCAACTCACTACGGAGGATGTGCAACTAGATAGAGGACCACTGCTTTTCTGTGATGCCTTGATGAGCTTGGACTCTCTCCCCTTCTCTCTGCTTAAGATGCTGAGGCTTTGAGCTTGGAGTTTCTAACTTCCCAAGGGAAAAGCAGGAGAGCTCTACCCTACTGAATCCTGGGATTTATAATTTGTTGAGGAAGTTATTTGGTTGTTTAATTTATATTCCTCCTTTCTTTTGCCACAGGACCTGTGGTTAGCCTTTCAAGAAAATTCTAGTGCTGGACTTCAGGAAAAAAGCACTAAAATTCTCCAGCAAAGAATTTAAAGTGCCTCCCTCCAAGTGCCAGGGTTCTATAGGAGGAGCCATGATGTTTAAAGTGGCATGAAACAAACAACTTCTCCCACTAGGCAGGCTAGTCACATTCTAGAGCAGAGGTAGACACCTTACAGTCACAATACAGATGTTATTGAACTGCAGCCTAGAATTGCATCAGATTTTTATTTTATTTTATTTTTTCACTGCTACATTGCACTTTTCATCTCTGCTGCTGTCAAGCCAGGTGTTGGGACATACAAGCCAACCATAAGCCTGCACCTGACACATAACTCTACCAATGAACTAATTGATAAAGGGAAGAATTTGGCACTTGCATGTCTCTTACATGACTAAGAAACACTTGGTATATCTGACATTACTTCAAACAAACAACATTCCCATCCGTGCCTATGTGTTCTATACTTTGAAGCTGTTATTCATACCTTATTTAATGTACAGTTCTCCACATACATCACCAGTATGTTACATAAATATGCACTCATAGCTAAACAGTGTGGGCAGAAGCTCTATTTGTATCCGGAGGGTGTGGATACATTCATCATATGGATGAGAACCATACTGTTTTAGGTGGCCTTCATTCTATAAGTAGTTTATTAATTTTTATTAGAAGAGTGAAACAGACGTGGTTCTTTACTCCTATCTCTTATGCTGAGGGTCTGAGGGTCTGTGCCACCTGTCATCTAATTCTGGAGATCAGGGTTCAATTGACGCTCAGCCATGAGACCCACTGGGTAGCCTTGGGCAAGTCATAGGTTCGCAGGCCCAGGCAAAGGCAATGGTAAACCTCCTCTGAGAAATTCTGGATGTTCATCTTAATATTCAAACAATCCTGCAGGCCTGCAAAATTGGAGGTCATTTTAAAATAAACTATCATGGGGTTTTCTTGGCAAGAATTGTTCAAAGGAGGTTTACCATTGCCTTCCGCTGAGGCTGAGAACCTGTGACTTGTCAAAGTTTACCCAGTGGGTTTCACGGCTGAGCAGGGAGTCGAACCCTGATCTCCAGAGTCATAGTCCAACACTCAAACCACTATGCTACATTGGCTCTCAGTGTGGTAAGACCATAGGTGGTAGAATCTAGAGCCAAAGATATTATATACAGCCAAAGATTCATGCCAATGTCTGCTCATTTTCCATTTTGTAATAAAAGAAAGGAAAAGGCTTGTTTAAGTTTCAGGTTTGAGAAGACTGTCAGACATTCCCTTAGACAAAAACCACAAAGAATGACCTCAAGTCAGCCTGTGAGTTAGTTGCATTAGAAGACACCTGACAACAGATAGAAAGGTATATTTTAAAAGTGGGGTGTGCACTAGACTCGAGTGTACTGAACAAAACTATGAAATGTGAACCTCTGGATAAGTGATACGCTGAGTGGGCGTCAGAAGGAAATAAAAACTAAAAATAAAAATAAAAATAAAAAGTCGGAGCCATGTAATAAGGCTGCTGTTCAGCATGCCTCCATCGCAGGAAGAGAAAACTACATCTCGTCTTCCTGAGAAAAGCTCCTGATAGCCCTGACATGTGGCCTGAAAATGCTGATGCTGATAAGGCCAGGAGATATATGCTTATGCATGATTAATGCAGTTAAGACTTTCTTAAGAAGTGCTTAAGGTTTAACCATTATCAAGAATTGCTTAAGATGGTTAATCCTTTCTGTGACAGGTGTGTTTGTACTGTATTCTGTCATGGATAACCAGGCCTGCAATAGAAAAAATTAAGATTGTACCAATTTTTAATGTATTTTGGACTGCTGAATTAGAAAAATGCAGTAAAAATATTGCATCATGCACAATATTTTTTATCAATTCAGTTGTTCCTCAGCTTTGATTAAGTGTAGATACTGATGGTCCAATGCAGTTTCTTTTATTGCATTTGAACAGATGTTTGTGTTGCATATCAGAAAATTAGAGTGTTTTGAAAGTGCATTAGAAGACTTTAACTCCTTTCTTACTTTTTGCATGGTACTTCTTTACAAAATTAGTTCGTTCAGTCCCATATTACAACATTAAAACTTCAAAGCAAGTTCAGGGGGGGACTGTACATGATGGAGCAGGTCTGAGGCCATTTTTGGAATTAGAATGCCAAATTCCTATAAAACCAGCATACATTTTTAAAAATGAACAATTTCTTACCAAGAACAAACAACAACAACAACAACAACATTGTCCTTATTTAATGATATGTAAAACTTTTAATGGCATATGCCCAAGAGAAAGAGTTGCCAACTATAATTTGTTTGTCCTATAACAACAGGGAGAATGAAAACCTATATTTTAATTCTATCAGTAGAAGGGAGTAGTGAGAGCCTGCAGGTCCTGTAGTAGTAGAGAAGTCAATCTGTTTCAGGTTTTATTGTGTTTTTTTTAAATGAGATTCCCTATGTCTCTGGTGTTGGTCCTAAAATCTCCATTTGTGGAACATGTTAATGGCAAGATTATGGCAGAAAGGCAGCAAGGTGTACAGCTCATCTACAATCAGCAACATACCACAAACAGCTGGAGTGGATTAACACGGTGTAAGGGAGTAGTGTAGTAAGGCCTTAAACCCAAAGTGAATTGATCATTTTGCTCTTGTGGAAGCTGCCAATGACCCCACTCCTCTTCCAGTTCTGCCACTCTCTTTGTATGAATAGTGATAAGTTTGCACCTTCTACTGCACATAGAGGTCCTCTGCATGATCGGAGAGCCTATCAGGGCTGGGGCTAGAGCATTCTCCATGTGTTGGTTCAACATACTTTCTGAGTAAACAGAACTCAGCCATATCATTGTACAGATCAGCAATATACATACAGTATATTAAATACAGGATCCAAGGTTGGGAGACAAGTCTTATAAAGAATGACTTAGGGCGTTGCTATGTTTACCTTGGAAAAGAGAAGACTAGAGAAGTTACATGAGAGCCAACTTTAGATATCTGAAGGGATTCCATGCAGAAGATGGAGCAAGCTTTTTTTCTGATACTCCAGTAATTAGCACACAGACCTAAATTCCACAAAAATATTAGGAAGGAACTCTTTACTGTACAGGCTGTTTAATAGTGGGATAGGGTGCCTTAGAGATGAGATCTCATTTGAAAGTCTTTAAGCAAACATTGGACAGGCATTTTTCAGGAGTGTATTAGTTATGTATTCCTAAGTTGCAGGAAGCTGGACAAGACAGCCATTCTGGCCCCTTCCAACTCTAAGATTTTATGAAGCTATGAATATGGCATGCAAATACCTAGAACAGTTTGTTGTTGATGATGATGATCTTGTGTGCCTTCAAGTTGTTTTTGACTTATAGTGACTCTAAGGTGAACCTATCACAGGGTTCTCTTGGCTAGATTTGTTCTGAGGGGTTTGCTTTTGCCTTCCTCTGAGTGTGAGTGAGTGTGACATGCCAAGGTCTACCAATGGGTTTCTATGGCCAAGGGGGATTCAAACTCTGGTCTCCAATACTCAAACCACTACAATGGAGATTTATCGCACTGCGTGTCTGAGAACTTCTCATCACGTGATGAGAAGGAACGCATTGAGTATACCGCACGTATGTGTTCCAATCGGGTTCTCAGAAGTTTTAAATGTGTTCCAAATGTGTTCCAGGAGGGTACAGATTGAATGTGTTCCCAGGAGCTGAAACGTGATGAAAACGTTCCAACGAGAGGTGTGCGGTTATTCTTATCCTTTCTCAAATCCGTTCCCTCATTCTTCCGTCTCCTGATGGGCGGAAAGAATGACAGGCAGGGAGACAAGGAGGCGGCAGGCGAGGACTGCAGGAGATGGAAGGTGTGTGTGTGTGTGTGAGAGAGAGAGAGAGAGAAGAGAGGGAGGGGGGAAGAAGGAGGAGGAAGGAAGGAAAAGGGAGGAAGGTGGGACAAGGAAAGAAGAGGGAAAGCAGGGAAAGAGAGAGAAAGAGAAGGGAAAAGGAACCCAGAGCAGAGAGGGAAGGAGGGTTCTGGGCTGCTTCTGGGGGGCCTCTAGTGTCATGTCCAGTGGGGCTCCTGTGCTGTCACAATGCAGGAGGCAGGATCCCAGGACCTTCTCTTCCTTCAATCCAGGAGGGAACCCACAAAAGCTCCCTGTTTGGAGCACCACACAAAAGCAAGCAAACAACTCCCAGAATTCCATAGCAAAGAGCCAGACAAGAGTTAAAGCGGGGAGGAAGCTCACAACTTGAAGCACACATTACATGCACACCACAGGAGCAAAAGGATGTCAAGGTGCCAAAAAGGGGAAAATGGGGATAACAGCAAGGACTCTTCTTTTCTAACCGGTTTAAAAGCTGCAATGGCTGCCGGGGCTCTGCCCTTCGTCCAGTCCCCTCCCTTTGCCCTCCGTGGAGCTCCCTTAAAGCCCAGGCTGCCAAGGAGGGGACTCTTGCCCTTGGCCCATCAAGTTACATAGGTTTTATCCTATTTTCTTCAAACATATGCCAGCATATGAAGCCCCAACGTTTTATAGGGGCTTGCCTTCTTTCCCTCCCAAGAGAATCTCGGACTCCCTTCGGAGGGAAGACAAGAAGGGGGGGGCGCTTGCCTTCCTTCCCTCCCAAGGGAATCTTCGGAGGAAGACTTCTCAGTGAGGCTGAGAAGCACTCTCCCGGCCAGAGTCCCTAGGCTTACTGAAATCCCCCACCTCCCTTCCCCATAGAAATCAATCCAAAAACTGAGTTTAAAAGGAGAAGAGGCAGCCCTTTGGGTCTGCATCTGGGAGAGATTTTAACCTCCGTTTTTGGATTGATTCCTATGGGGAAGGGAGGTGGGGATTTCAGAAAGCCAAGCCTCCCTTTTCCTCTTTCCTGGGAGCAGCGCCTTCTCCCAAGCCGTCCAACCACTGAGTGGCGACGTCATCAGAACACAGCCCCAAAACGTAATACAGCAAACCGTTTGAGAACGGTTTCAAGAAAAAGGAATCACAGTCGCGGTAAAACTGCCGTTCTGATCACTTCTGATCACGTTTTGATTACTAATGCGGTAATATCCGTTCCAGGAACGTTCTCATCACGTGATGATACGGAACGTTCTCAGAAGCAGTGCGATAACTCCAAAAGTTGCTGTCAGCTATACCAGTATATGGATTAACAATTATAGAGCCTGTTACTATGTTCAACATTCTCATGTTCAAAATAACATTTCCTTCATATCTGTTCTATCTGACTTGCTTTTGTGTGTTTAAATTTAGATATACATAGTGTTATGGTTCTATAGATAGGTATAGTTCACTATCTTTATTTTCAGTTGATGGTAGATACCGTTTATCATCAGCAAACCTATGTGCTTTAAAAAAAAACAAACAAACCTAAATTTACAAACTGTATTTGGGGCATTGCCTGGAACTGTTTGCCTTTCACGGTTTCCCTCTTCTTTCCATTTCCTAGCAGCTTGCTGCTACCTAATTTATTCATATATGGCTTTTGCCAAGATCCACAAAGTTTAAAATAAATAAATGAGAAATGCTACAATAAAACCTAAACATGATTAAAATACTTCACCCATCCCATGTGTAATGGGCCTTGTATTGCATGTTAGATTTATTGTTCTGCCACCGTTTGTGCTTTAGCACCCACTGACAGCTTTTATTGTTTTTAATTGTAAATTTCAATTTTACATTTTAATGCATATTCTTAAATAGTCATTCTGTTTTTGACACTATTCATCAGTCTTTGGGGCAGTAAGGCAAATAATCAAAGCAAAAATCATACTGTGAGCTAAACTGTAGAAAACAGCCAATCGGATTTTTTGTTTTTTGAGATTTTGTCTGGTGTTTGATGTTTTCTGCCATTGCAAGGCCAATTGTTCCCTCCTCCCTCCTCATTAAATGAACACATCTGAATGCTCCATATCTTCCAATCTGCCTGCCCATTTGTCATAAACATAGCCTTTCAGCATAAGGAATCCAGCCTCTCTTTCTTCCAAAACAATTGCAGTTACAAAGATAGTTGAGAGAGGACTTTGTGGCCAGAAGTTTTGAGCAAACATTATTCTAATCTAAGACAGTGTTTTGTATGTGTTAGAATTCAGCAGAGCTTGGAAAACTGTAACATTGCCATTGTCATGTTACGTATTTATAGCCATTCATAAACATTTGATTCATTGCTGTTCTAATGCCATTGTGGTGCAATCAATCACACTTCCTAAATAATTTGTCTGAATATCCATCTTAGTGCTGTTTTCAGGAATGGGGTGGGATGGAGTAACTCAATCCAGACTTCTTGTTTTTTAAAAAACAGAAACAATACCCCACCACCCTTTAAGATGCCTATATGAGATCTATTGATCCATTATTGTGATGTACTGGTTTAAGTAAATACAAGTCAAAAAAAGTATAGTGTCCAGATCAAGGGAAGTAATAGTGCCACTGTATTCTGCTTTGGTCGGGCCCCACATGGAATACTGTGTCCAGTTCTGGGCACCACAATTCAAAAAGCATGTGGAGAAACTGGAGCATGTCCAAAGGAGGGCGACCAAAATGGTGAAGGGTCTGGAAACCATGCCCTATGAGGAATGACTTAGGGAGCTGGAGATGTTTAGCCTGGAGAAGAGAAGGTTAAGAGGTGATATGATAGCCCTGTTTAAGTATTTGAAGGGATGTCATATTGAGGAGGGAGCAAGCTTGTTTTCTGCTGCTCCAGAGACTAGAACCCGGAGCAATGGATGCAAGCTCCAGGAAAAGAGATTCCACCTCAACATTAGGAAGAACTTCCTGATGGTAAGAGCTGTTCAACAGTGGCACACACTCCTTCCTTGGAGTGTAGTGGAGTCTCCTTCTTTGGAGGTCTTTAAGCAGAGGCTGGATGGCCATCTGTTGGGGATGCTTTGATTGAGATTTCCTGCATGGCAGTAGGGGGTTGGACTGGATGGCCCTTGTGGTCTCTTCCAACTCTATGATTCTATGATTCTAACTGGTGGTTGCCTTACATCACCTTTTTGTTGAATACCACATTACGCCACTATAAACATCTCTGTGAATGTCCTTGATGTTTTCACAGTAAATCAACCAGGTACATTGAAGACACTGTGAACAATCACACACCGTCCAAGAATACACAACATCTTGTGCAAGACTTGTGGAATTCCACTTACAAAATTGTCAACTGAATATAGATTTTATGCCATGGCTAAAAAAAAAGCATGCCAGCCATAGATGCTGGGAAAACATCAGGAATAAACTCTTCTAGAACATGGCCACAAAGTCCGAAAAACCCACAAAAATCATCTACTCTTTCTATTTTGTCAGTTACAGATTGAGCCATTCCCTAGCATTCCCTCTCTGCCCTTTCTCTTTGTGTGGGTTGGTTTCCCCCAATATACTTTGGGCTATTCTTAGATGTTTTTTTTTCCTTCTTTTCAGTTAGCTGCAAAACTCTCCTGATAGGTTTGTTTGCTTTGATGCTTGGATTCTCTACAGTTTCAGTCTATCGGTTAAAAACGTGATTAGTGCTCAGTGAGCCTAGAAGGGGAGCTCCTTCCCTCCCCCAGTTTCTTTTGGTGTAGAAGAAAGGCAAATGGTTTGATGGCCCTATCTTTAGCAATAAGAACGGCCTTGACACTACCTGGCCTTTGGCCCCTCCAGACTCCCTAGTAAAACAAAAGGATGAATTCCTTCTTCTGGAGGCTTCCAACAGCAGCTATTCTTTGAAACAGATTGTAAGGGGACCCTGTACTGTTTAACATCACAAAAGCCCTATTATTTTTTCAAAACTAGAATTGGCCTTCTAGCTGCTATTTTGTTCAGCAGTTTTGAAGTCTGGGTACAGAGTGGGTCCAGATGTTTCCAGGGGAGGGCAGAACTGCATCCTGGACATGCCACAGTTTGTGTTCTTGTTGCCATCAACATCCAAGTCACCCTGTCATCATCAGCCCTGCTCAGGTCTTGCAGATTCAGGGCCATGGCTTCCTTAATTGAGTCTATCCATCCAGAATGTGGTCTTCCTCTTTTCCTACTGCCTTCTACCTTACCAAGCATTGTCTTTTCTAGTGAGTTATGTCTCATCATATGACAGAAGTACAACAATTTCAGTTTAGTCATCTTGGCTGCTATGGAGACTTCAGGCATGTTTCGATCTAGGGCCCTTTTATTTGTCTTTTAACAGTCCATGGGATGCATAGACCTCTTCTCCAGAACCACATCTCAGATGAGTTGATTTTCTTCTTATCGGCTTTCTTCACTGTCCAGATCTCAGAGTCCTACATAGAAATTGGAAAGACTACAGCATGGATAAGCTTAATGTTAGTATTCAATGATATCCAGGGTCTTGTTTTTTGTTTTTTTTTTTACTTCCTAACTGTCCTTCCAAGTCTCATTCTTTTGATTTCTTATCTGCAGTTTCCATTCTGATTAATGAGTGAGCCAAGATATGGAAAATCTTTCACTAACTTCTTCATTATCTACTTTCCATGAAGGTAATGAAAAGTTCTCAACCCAACCAAGAAGGAAAAGCACCATTAAACCTATATGCTATTCCATGTATTTCTGAAGTTTCTTTAATTCTTCCCCCAAAACATCTGGGTCATTGAAATACTGCTCTGCTGCTGTCATCTCTGAATCATTCAAGAAGTTTGTTCTTTCAAACTTATTTTAAGATTTGGAAAAAGGAACTAAGCTGGAGCTAGATGTTTCTTCAAAACATCATCTTACCAGCCTTGTGAACATGTGCATTATCCTGCAAAAAGAGAACACCTTTCTGCAGTTTCCCTTGCTGTTTTTTCCTTCAACCCCTCCTTTAATTGGCAAGCAAGATAGAGTAGTATTCTGCATTAACTCCTTGGCCCTTCTGAAGTCAATAATCAAAATACCTTTCTTATCCCAAAAACCTGTGGCCATGACCTTTTTCTGCTGATCTCTGAATTTTGAATTTCTCCAGCCATTGAAAACTCAAGTGCTACTAGTGCAAGGACTGTTCTTTAGTCATTGGGCGATACTGATGTAACCATGTTTCATTGACAGTGGTGAGTCATTCCAAAAAAATTATGACTAGATCATTCAAAATGCTGCCTCTGAGCACAGGAATTCCTTTTAGCCAAAGGTAAGGCATTTGTGGCTGGGGATGGAACAGAATTTTGGTGGTTTTGAGTGACTTGTTGAAATTATCCATGTTGCCTAGACTTAAGAGTCTCACCCAGAGCACATCTTGTCTTAGATATTCTGTTGTGTGGAAGGCATTATATTTGGGGAAAACAAAATGTAAAACTATGTGCACTTAAAAGATTTTTTTAAAAAGAATCATCACTGGAGGAAGGACATACCTAAAAGCATGCGTCTAGAAAAAAGCTTGAATAAATGTATACAGGAATGTGCACCTTACAGAATAAATGTGTACATTACAAAAATGCACATTTGCAGAAAATATATCTGGAAAATGTTCACATGTGTCCATGCAAAAAACAAAGTCTCACTGATGAACAACAGAAGTTCAGAACTGCAGTGGATGAATAAAAAATTGTCACAATCCTTCTGATAGTCTTCCAGAAGTTTTTGTTTCGAAACTGCCATCACTCCCAGTCATCACAAACAATAGTGGGGGGGGGGGGAGGTGTTGGAAATTGAAGTTCAACATAAACTCAAGGGCCAACTGTTGCCACTACTGTTTTTAGCAGTCATCATTAATAAAAATGGTCACCATTTTTCCAATGCAATAGATGGATTATTCCCCTCTTGAGCACTACATTAACACTGATGAAAGAATCACTCAATCTGAACCATGATGGAGCCAAACCTGCCTTGGAATTTGCAACACTGAAAGCTTTATTCCATTAGGCTGAAAGTTAGGACCACACAAGACTGTGGCTCAAACTTTGCTGCATTAGCTCCCAATATGACACAGACACACTTGCCAAGATGTCTTAGTGCATTCTACAGTCCATTGAAGCTAATTGGAAAAGATGAAGCACCTCATTTATATTCAGAAGTACACCAGGTACTTGACACTCAGCTAGCCCTTGGAAGATAAAGTCATTTTGTTTGCCTTAATTGAAATCCAAAGGTTGACACATGTTTCTGCTTTTGAAAACACTGGGCACAATCCAGCTGAAATCGGACACACCATAAGTCTCACTGGTCTGGCTTATAGCAGAAGGGCCTTGAGGAACAGGGTTGCCTTTTGACAGGTTGGTAACAGGCAGGAAATGTCACATCAAGCTTGGCCATCCATGGCTGGCCTTTTCTGTCTCAGATCCTGCCTGGGGTCCGTAAAGGGAGCTATAATGGTAGGGCAGCCTAATGACAGGGTGAGGTTAGTGAGAGCTCCCCTTGACGGCTCTGACTTGCTGGCTATTATGATTGTGAAGAACATTGTGTTTTTTCATACCGCTGTAATGTACATGGGTCACACTTTGATGGCAACACTGATACAATTCCTTTCTTTTCTTTTTAAAGAATCAAACAAATCACAGTCTCTGTGCTTTTATTCTGTACTTGTTAAAAAGCTGTCAAGTTTGATAGACAGGGAAAAAGGCTGGGTGGATAGATGGATAGACAGACACACAGTTCTGTTCCTTGTTGGGCTCCAATCATTTTGGTTTTCCTCCCCCATTACCCTGCCTTTATCACAGTGGCTCTGCCTAAGGAAGGCCAGGAGCAGGGACACCAAAGTGCCGCTATATGGCTTGGGATCAGCCTGTGAGAAAGATTGTGTATATGAGCCTGCCCAAGCTTTAGGATCTGTGTGGGAAGGCTTTCTTTTGGTCCCACCACCATCACTGGAACAGCCGCCCTGATTGCATTTTCTAGAGAGGCGGGATATAAATAAATTTTATTATTATTATTATTATTATTATTATTATTATTATTATTATTTGATGAGGACACAGAAGGAAGCCTTCTGGTGGCTGCTCCCAAGTTGTGGAACTCCCTTCCCAGGAGGTCTGGTGAAACCCTCCCTGCTTTCTTTCTGCCAGGAGGCAAGGTCCTTTTAAAAATTTATTTATGCAGGCATCTGTTTTTAAATTTGTTGCCGCAGATTCAGCTTTCAATGGTGGGCAGACGTAGTGCTTCTATTTTATTATATTTTAAATATGTTTTTAACTGTATTTGACCGGAGTGTTTTAAACAGAACTGTGGTTTAATCCTCTTTTAGCTTTTGTATTAATGTTTTTTTTAATTGTACAGTGGATCCTTGGTATCCACTGGGGTTTGGTTCCAGGACCCCTGTGCTAGTTTTGCTCTATTCACCTAATTTTAGGTGGGATCTCATTTCCTGTAATTTGATTCCATTGGTGTGTGTGTTCTAGTCTCTAGTCTCTGGAGTGTTAAAAACCAAGTTCATCTTCTACATGGCATCCCTTCATATATTTATAGCTGGCCCATAGCTAGGCCATTAGGGGCCCTGGGGCAGAAAGTTCAATTTTTTAATTTTTAATTTTCTTATATTCTCTTGGGGGGCCCTTTGGCTGAGGGCCCCGGGATGGTGCTCCGGTTGCCCCAGCCTAGTTATGGGCCTCAATTATAGACAGCTATCATATCATCTTTTCTAACTTTTCTTCTCCAAGCTAAACATACCCATCTCTCTAAATAGTTTCTCTTACATCTTAGTATCTAAACCATTGATCATCTTGTTAATGTGCTTCTTGGGCTGTGGTGCTCAGAACTGGGTACAGTATTCCAGGTTAGATCTGAGCAAAGCAGAACAGAGTGGTAGTTTTACTTCTATCGATCTGGACACTACTCCTGTTGATACACTCCAGAATTGTATTGGTCTTTTTTGGCTGCTCCATTACACTGCTGAAAGCCCCTGCCATTACTGAATGGCTGTTACTTTAGATCTTGCAGGGACCAAATTATTAAGTTGTACAGAGATGTAGACTGAACACATAGAAAGTGGACTTCAAATTCCCCAAAGGAAACCAAGAAGTTACTACAAACACAGAAGACAAGGACAATCTCGTTCTGAGAACAATTAGTGTGAAATTACAAAGGCTTTGTTCATCTTGTTATAATTAAAGACCTTTCAGCGCTTCCAATTTAAGCACCTCTCCTGAATTAGCTGCAAAAGTTCACTCTGGGCTAAAATGTATAATACAAGGTTTCAGTCCAGAATCCATTACAACTACCGGTAAGTATTTCCCTCCTTTTCCCAATTTAACTTATGAGTGTGATTTGCTAATTAAAATTTACTGCATGTTTAAATGCAAGTGAGGTGGAAAGTTATTCCATTATATGAAATAATTGCTTGGTTATTTCTCTCCTTGTTTAAAGTGCCAAATTGTACAGCCTGTTCTCAATAGCAATTGCTCATAAGGAGTTATAATTACATGGACATTATGACAATCCTGTGAACTGCTTAGAATTTATGTGAGCCAGTGTGGTATAGTGGTTTTAGCATTGGATTATGTATTTGGAGACCAGGGTTCGAATTCCAGCTCACCCATGTAAACCCACAGGGAGACCTTGGGCAAGTCATACTCTCTCAGTATCAGAGGATGGCAATGGTAAACCCCAGATGTAGAAACTTGTCAAGAAAACCCTGTGATAGGTTCACTTTAGTGTCTCCATAAGTTGGGAATGACTTGAAGGTCCACAACAACAACAAACCTAGAATTTACACTTATAAAGCATTGTCAGAAATATGTAGCCCTCTAGAGAGTTGGACTGCAACTCTCATAAATCTTGCCCAGCATAGCCATTGGTTAAGAATGTTGTGGGTTGCAGCCAACAACATCTGAAAGGTCACAGTTTTGCTCACCCTTGTTTTAAAGCATTGGGAGAAGTGAGCTTTTAACAAAGTAAGCTGGAATAAATGGCACAATAAATATTTCTGGATTCGTAGGATACAGAGTACAATTATATAGCACTTTGATAACACATTAACTTGCCATGGCTTCATTCTATGTAATCATGGGATTTGTAGTACATGAAGATGCTAATCTCTGGTAGATTATTCTAAGTATGTCATGATACTATAAATCCCAGGGTTCTATAGAGTGGTGCTTTGGCAGCTAAGGTGACATTAAAAGTTATAATTCTAGAGGTCAGAAACACCCCATACTCTGGTTGTTGTTGTTTTGGCTGCTGCATTGTGTTCATTTCCTTTTAGGTGATATCTGAAAAGTATCTCACTGGCAGCTATTAGAAGCAGGATGTTGTTCCTTTATCTGATCTAACTGACTTGTGTTTATGCCACTGAGCTAAATCTAACATTAGTCCCAACTGGAAATCATTGGAATCAATGGCACTTAACCTAAGTGATGAATAACAAGTCCCATTCATTTGTATGGGTCTATTCTGTGTCAGACTAATCTTGGGTTTAGAGCACAACCCTAACTGGCAAAGATGATGAAAGGTCAGGTGAGCCAAAACAAAGCCAGTTCATGCTGTGCTGAATCTAAACCACCCCTAATCCATGGGTGTTAGAAACCACTATCCTCATTGTGGCCTAATTTGTGCTAATCCTGTGGCTGTGCCTTTGGACACCAAGAGGTTTGGGTTTTGTTGTTCCCTGACCATACCTCTTCTCTTCACCTATGGGGTCAAATCTCAGCTGGCAGAGACTTCTGCTGGCCAACTACTCCACACGGAGCAATGTGAGTCAACCAGCAAACTGAGATCACCCAACAGAACAGCATCTCCGCTGACAGAAGAGCGTTCTGTCTAAGCCTAACTCCCTGAAGCTTTGTTGTTGTTGTTGTTGTTGTTGTTGTTGTTGTTGTTGTGTAAAGGATGTCAATGTAATATGTTTTGTTTACCAAATACAGTTTGCAAGTCTGTGTTGAAAATGTACTCAATCTCTCCAAACAATGGGGTCTCTGTCTCTCTCTCTCTCTCTCTCTCTCTCTCTGTATATTGTTGCTGCTGTGTGCCTTCAAGTCATTTCTGAGTTGTGTCTACCCTAAGGCAAACCTATCTCTGAATTTTCTGCTGCTGACAGCTTGTTACTCATTCATAGTCACCAAGTGGGTTTCCATGATCAAGTGTGGAATTGAACCCTGAGTTCCAGAGCTGTAGTCCAATGCTCAAACCATTACATTGCACACACTCTAATACTTAAGAGAGATCCTACATTGTGCTTCAAACAATGCTACCCTCACATAGTTAAGTGTTGGTTGCCTTACATCACCTTTTTGCTGAATACCACATTACGCCACTATTAACATCTCTGTGAATGTCCTTGATGTTTTCACATTGAATCAACCAGGTACATTTAAGACACTGTGAACAACCACACACCATCCAAGAATACACAACGTCTTGTGCAAGACTTGTGGAACTCCACTTACAAAATTATCAACTGAATATAGATGTTATGGCATGGCCAAAAAAAAAGTACAACCATATGCACAGGAGAACTGATGTTTGTGTAAAGCATGGACAGGATCCAAACCATCATTTCATTGTACCCTTTTGGTTGGGGATTAGATAGGGAAAGAGAGAGGCCATACACAAGCAATATGTTTACTGGGACAGGGAAGGTGTGGAGGAGCTGGAAAGCATGATCTACCCACAAAAGCCAACCCAAGTTTGGAAGATTACTTTTCGGTGTGATCTTCAGTGGCTGTGAGAATCTGTGGAGGCCAAATATTAACTTTTCCCAGCTCTTCTCTAAAGTTATCTCCTCCATAAATGAAGACCTTTTGCAACAGTTGGTTTTTGTTTTGTTTTTTTATCCAGCATCACCTAATAATCGCTTTGGGATGAAGGAGATACAAAAGCTACCCTTTGTAGCAAATTCACAACACCATGAAAAACTCATCAGCAAGCCTTCTTTCATTTCTCCCAAATCTGACACAAATTACTTGTGAGAGACAAGCTAAAAGCACTTATCATCAATCCTGGATCATATCATGGTATCACTTTTACTTATCTTAAGGAAAGTGTCACCTTCAAGAGCAGAAAGATTGGAAAGACCTATTGCATTAAACATTAGATCACCTGAAGTCCATCTATGTAATTTATATCGAGATTGTAGATGCCTTGGATATCACATGACAAAAGTTAGAGGAAAAGACAGACTTTCCCCTCATTTTTGAAAGCACACATCTGCAAGCATAACAGCAATGAACAATCAATGGTGAGACTTCTAATTTAGGTGACCACTGTCTTTCTAACCTGCAAATAGGTCTTACAGGAAAACCATTAAATTTTGGTGACCACACACAAGGAAACACCTTTAGATACATAGACTGGAATTGTGTCCCAACCAGAGTATATCCACTGAATTAATTGTTGAAGGGTCAGTCCACACATAGATACTCCAATGAAATCAGTTGATTCAATGGCTTTACTCTAGTTCAGACTAACAATAGGACTTAGGCCACAGATTGTATATATACTAATGCTCTATGGCCTCGGTTTGGAAAGAAATGGATGAAGCTTTTGTGTTGTTGTTGTGTGCCTTCATGTTGTTTCTGATTTATGGTAATCCCAGGCAAAATTATCATAGGGTTTTCTTGCCAAGATTTGTTCAGAGGAGATTTGCCATTGCATTCCTCTGAGGCTGAGAGAACGTGACTTGTCCAAGGTCACCTATGGTTTTCATGGCTGAGCCAAGAATCAAATCCTGGTCTCCAGAGTCATAATCCAACACTCAAACCAGTGCTCAAACCAGTATGTCATACTGGCTCTCTGGATGAGCCTTTATCTCTGGTTTTAATACTTTTCCAGAGGGGGGAATGGAGCATCTTCAACAAATCTGACCACAACCTGGACTTTAGCAGCTCTGCTTTTGACAGAACTATAGGCAGCTTGCCTATGTATCTGGGTGTTTCTTCTTTTGGGGTGAAAAAAGGCTGCAGGAGTCATTCAGCAATTTGAATACCAAACAAGCAGGGAGAACATCTCAATAGCAAAGATTTTATCTGAAGCCAATGAAGCCAAAGTGCCATAATGGAAACATTTGCTGATTGCTTAACTCTAACACTCTTGAGCTTTCCTACCAGAATGGGAGAGAGCACTGGGTGTAAACATTGGCCAAGGATAGCAGAGTGTTAGAGATTAATGCCTCTTTAAAGGATTCATCTGTCTCTATTAGCCAGTTCCAACCACAGTTTAAGCCATTAGCAAGAATGCACCAAACAAAATTTGCTCATGGTTTCATTCCAGAACTCAGAGCAGGCTGCACAAGCTGCGGAAAGAAATGATCTTCATTTCTAGGGTTGTGAAAGCAGTGTTAAGATATCCTTTAGTTAATTGTATGCAAGCATGCCAAAGGCATAATCAAAAGAAGCCTAAAAAGTGGAATTAGATCAGTATATTAGCATCTGTGGCTGTATCTTATCACACAATGCTGTGTCTGTCCAGCAACTGGTATGTAGTCCATCTGTTGCTGGAGTGCTCCATCCCATTGATGGGCAAAATCCATCGGTGCCTCCCAATCAAGTTGCTTTTCCACTGTTCATGCACATGTGATATGTTCCTGCCAAAGCAGTTTTGATATGCAGGCAATCACATAATGTGAATAGGCAAAATTCTGTTCCTTTCCTGCCCTCCTCCTCACTATTCACAAGCAGTCTATTTTTTCTCACTTTGTTTTCTTTTTTATTTCTTTTCACTTAATAGATTGCCATGATTGTGCAATTCAGCTAAAAATAAAAATAATTAAAAATAAATACAGACCAAAAGGCATACTGGGAAGGACTCAGGGCAGGGAGCCAGGGCTATGGAGGTGGATGAGCAGAAGAATTTGGAAGAGCTATTCAGTAATGACTGTCCCCAACAGCTTTTCCCAGACTAATGCGATTTGCCTTACAAATCTGGTGTGATAATGCTGATAACAAGGAAAGTTTCCTTTTCACGTGTGTATCTCCCACTATTCACTTATTTAATTATTTCTGCTTCTTTAGCATAGTAACCCTGCACCTGGGGGTTTGCTTTTTAGTATTACAATGAGATCTACGTTACAAAAGTTCAGGGATCTTCTGTGTTCTATTTGCTTTGCTTTTCTAGTTGCTCAAAGTGCTATCTCTCATCTTGTTCTGCACATTCCATCTCAAGAGAAACAGACACAGTCCAGGATTACAGGGAAATATTATTTTCTCTAGGGAACAACTGAGGGTAGTTTCTAACCCATCATGTACTATCTAGCCCATGTAAACTAATAATGAGTGAAGAGAGGAGTTTCCTCCTCATCTTTGGTCCTGTCAAGAATCTCACTTTGAATCTGCTCTTTGTATTGGGAGGAAATCTCCCACTGGTGAAAAGTGCAAAGAAACATTAGCATTCCCCAGAGGTGTTGATATTTATAGTTCAGTCTATTCTGGATACTCAGAATCAATTCCTTCTGCACATAATAGAGTTTGTCCCATAGCTTCTCCTCTGGTTGGTTATTGCTTGGATGGAAGGCCACCCAAGGATACCAAGAATGGTCAGGCAGGGCTTGGACAAAATCCTGCCTGAAACCCTGGAGAGTTGCCACCAGTCAAAGTTAAGACTTCTATGCTATACAGACCAATGGTGGAATTTGGCACAAGGTACCTTCCTAGGGCCTCCTATGCTTCTAAGTGTGTTTAGGACTGTAGCCCTATTCCAGCTATATCTTGCCTTAGGTTTTCAGTCCAACTATTACAGCAGAGGGAACCTCAACAGTAAAAACTAAGAAGCAAAACTATTACAACAGCATAAAAGAGATGTTAAGAAAATTTGTTGTTGTTATTGTTGTTGCGAATATTAAAAGGGGGGAAATTGAGGCTGGGGGAGAAGGGAGCATTAATAGCTTGGTTCAACAAGAAGCATGACCCTCCTTTGTGGAAGTCAAAATGTATAGACTAGGCAGGCTTGGAAGAAAAGGAGCTATTAACTACCTCCATTAAGATGCTTGTACCTCTGTAAAAGAGAAACATTGTGGTGCAGTTGTTTGAGCATTGACTGGAGACCAGGGTTTGAATACCCACTAGACCATGAAAACTGACTGGGGGACCTTGGACAAGTCATACTCTCAGCCTCAGAACAAATACTGCCAAGAAAACTTCTTGCTAGGGTCCCCTCAGGATTACCATGAGTCAGAAACAACTTGAAGGCACACAACAACAACCTCAATTAATATGTGTGCTACTGTTATGGGTGACATGTCAGGGCTGTTGGATAAAAGTTACTAACAGAGGTGTACCAAATATAGGTCAGTCTGGATATATTGTACAGTTTATAGGGTTGGGTCCCACTCTGTTGGGGTGGCAGAAACCTTATTCTGAGCTTTTTATTTTTAAAAAAATATTCCATCATGTCATGAGAGACTTTGCACCATTTTTAATGATTTCTCTCATTCTGGGCAAAAATGTGTTTGCAAAAATTCATGTTGTTTTCTTCAAAGTGGAGCATCTTTGCTCAACAGTATATTCTGTTTGTACACAATGCATTTTTCCATAATATTTTGTATTTTGGGTTTTTGGCAAAAAAAAATTACCAAATGATGTGCAAATGAATTTTTTCAGAAAAAGTCCCAAAATGCAAAAATAATTGAAGGATGTGAGTAAAACTTGTTCATTGTGTGTGTGTGTTTGGGGGATATTTTTGAATTTTTAACGCTTATTTCAGAAAGTAAAATGAGTGGATATTGACGTCTCTCAATGGCAGTTTTGGCACCAGCCAGAGCTCTCTGTGAATCAGCTTTAGAGCTATAGCTATCAGGTGAACACACACATTTTTCTGTCACAAGCACATTTGTCATTGACAGAGCAAACATGAGAGAATGATGACAGCTGATCCATTTGTCGCTGTAAGTCATGTCTGTGGATGTTGGTTGAGCAGAATCCTGATGTCAAGAGGAATGGGGAGGGGAGAGAAGAAAAGGCTGAATGGTGAATCTTCTCCTCCCTTCTCTCATTCTTCCAAGAATCTTTTCCATAATGTGTACTGCATTACCGTGGTCCTGCTATGATTGATGGAAACCAAGTCAAGTCTAGCCATGCTGTATTTATTAGGTGGCAACATCCATACCAGTTTTGAAAGATCTTTCACTCTCCAATACAGGAGCTAAGAGCCAATTCAGGATCAAAGAGCCTTATCACATTACAAAAGAAAGACAAGAGGCAGTGAGACAGAAGCGGCTTTTTGCTTAGCTTCCCGCATAATGTTGTAGTACTTCCGTTCTCCTTTCAGAGGGAGTCAGTCATAAACACATGGCTTTTGTCTTGCTGGAAAAATCAATTTGGCAAAAGCAATGTATTTATGACTGGTTCCCTCCGGAGGGAGAATGGAAGTACTACGACATTGTGCGGAAAAATAAGCAAAAAGCCACTTCTGTCTCGCTGCCTCTCGTCTTCCTTTTATAATGTGATAAGACTCTAAGAGTGTATCTATATTGCACAATTATAGCAGTTTGATCCCACATTAAGTATCCTGGATCCATCCTGTTGAGTCCTGGGCTTTGTAGTTTGGTGAAGTACTTGGAATTCTCTTAGAGTTGAATGGCTTTCAACCTGTGGTCCTCCAGATGTTTTGAATGTTGCCTTCCAGGAGCATAGACATGGAGAGGCATTCTGGGAGATTATGTCAGAAACAACAGAAGGACCAGAGGCTGGGAACTACTCTCTTTAACTACAGCACTAGAATTGTCTAGCAGAAAATTCCAAGTTTCTCACTCAGACTCCAAATCCCAGGTTTCCGTAGGATTGAGGCATGACTGTTAAAAATAGGTACTAGGGCAATAGAGAGACACACTCAGTCTCAGCTAAATGTAAACAGAGGTGAAATTTGATATGGCAAGCTTTGGTTTGGATCTGGAAAATGTGTGTCTCTCTTTTATGTATGTATTTTCCATTTTTTCACTTGCCCTGAAAAATGGATATGCAGATGTAGGAATGTATCATAAATGCAGCCAAAGATTTTCTCTCTCTCTCTATTTAGTTGCTGTATAGAGAAGCCGAAACTGAATTACATCCACCCATCCCCATGCCTATATTCTATCACTTCCTTGGATGCCAGCCCATAACATCATTCTTATTTAGTTTTCCGTAGGTGTCAGCTGCTAAATTATGCTTATTTTAAAGTTGTTTATGGGGAGGAATGGCTCAGCAAGAACACTTTATATAAAAACTGGTGAGGCGGAAGACTGCATTTTTACCTTAGGGCTCTTTTCAGATCCTTGTTTGATTAGTACATAATTTTATAGATACCATCTTTAAAGTGGTTAACATTCTTTTTTAAAAAAAGCATTCTTTCCCCTTGCGCCATATAATGCCTCTCTTCATGCATTTTTATTTCTTACTGATTATTTTACAGTCTCTCTTCTTATTATGCAGTAGCCTGTAGTATGCAGTAGGTTTTGGTGCTTTCCATGTGAATGGGGCAGCAGCTCCACTGGGGGCTTTTGTCCAGGTTCTAAATAAATTATCCAAGGTGCTGAAGGAGATAGGAAGAAGTACCTCTTTCAGCTCCTTTAGTTCACACTGAAATCCAAAACAAATTGAACACCACAATGGCAGGGAAACTACCAGCTGCCAGATCCCGTCCTTTCTTGAGAAGGGAGCCTCTCTCTCTCTCTCTCTCTCTCTCTCTCTCTCTCACACACACACACACACACACACACACACACACATTTTAAATGCCAGATGCAGGTAATCTCAACAGGTAATCTCAATACATTCTCTACTTGGTAAAAATATGATATATATATGATGCTCCCCTCTCAAAAAATAAATGTTTTTACCAAGTTGAGAATGTGTTGGGATTACTTGCCTGCATCTGGTATCAACATATATATTTATGATGCTCCCTTCTCAAAAAATAAATGTGTGTGTGTGGGGGGGGGGTCTCCTCTCAAAAAATAAATGTTTTAACCCAATTGTGAATGGTTGGGGATTACCTGCATCCGTCATCAATATAGCTTGAGCCAGCCTTCTTTGGGCTAATGTAGAATATATGTCTTAAAAATGCATCTTGACTGGGAATCTGTCTTCAGTTTTGACTCTATCTTGACTGAGCTAGAGTCAAATCTGGAGTTTCCAGCTTCAGTATGGGATGGAGTTCCTGTTACTTTAATCAAGGACAGATTATGGAGCAGGACCAGGTATTGCAAAGCTCTGTCAAGATAAGGTACCTGCTTCCATTTTTCCAACCCCAAATTTCAAACACAGCTTTTCCCTCCCAACACAGCTATTGACTCCACAATGGAGAGTGGATGGAGGAGGCACAGAGGTGTTGGTGACAAAACCAAGCCTGGGCCCTCCTCTACACCCTTCCTCCCCTCCACCGATGAGGTGATAGCCATATTGGGAGGGGACAGCTGTGGCTTAAGTTTCAAGTTTGGAAAGTGAGGGAAGACAGGCATCTTCATCTGCCTTGACAGAGTTTTATGGTAGCTCATTCTGCTCCATGATCTGTTCAGCATTGAAATGACAGGAGCCTGTCTCATATCCAGCCTGGCAGCTCTACTAGAATCCAGTTCATTACTCCCAATGAATCAATCAATGAATGGTGAGTCAACACACAGGTAAATCCAGATGTTTCTATGATTCTGTCTTTTGTTGCTGCTGTTGCTGCTGCTGCTGCTGTTGTGTTCCTTCAAGTTGTTTCTGACTTAAGGAGACCCTAAGGTGAACCTATCACGAGGTTTTCTAGGACTAAAAGGGCATGATGCACCTAAGGTCACCAGTAAGTTTCCATGGCCAAGTGGGGAATCAAACCCTGATCTCCAGAGCTTAGTCTAGCATTCACACCACTACACCACGCTGGCTTAGTTGAGACTAACATTACCATTTCAGCCCTTTTATTTAACCATTATTATTTTATACTTTAAGAAGAGAGAAGTTTGATGTGATGCTTACTTTCAGTCGAGTGTGAGGCATGTATTTTCAATGACGCCTCCTGTCTTATTTGTGAGCTATTTCTCTTATTTTCTACCATTATCATCATTTACTCTAGTGATCGTTTTTGTCTCATTAAACTGATGTGCTTTCTTTTGCAGAGATAAGTTACTCTTAATGGCCATGTTACATAATGCTCAGACAAAAAGGAATAGCTTAGTTTCTTGTCCTCATCAAAGGCAATCCAGTAACATTTACTTTGATTTTATTTAGCATTCTCTAGTACAGTTACTCAGAAATAAATCCCAAAGTCTTAAATGGGACTTCCTCCTCACCTAGTTAAGTATGTTTAGGCCTCCTATCTAAAAGGGTAATCCTGTGCACTTTTAATCATGAAAATAATGGAACTGACAACAACATGCACATGATGTTAGGCCTTGTCTGCACAAGCCAACGGGTTCATTTCCCCCTTATTCTGGCATTGTCCTGTTCCGATGATGTGCAGCCTAAATCCCAGTTCTGGTGCAAACAGTCTGGACAACATGTAGCATGTTCAGCAGAACCAGAATACAACAACCTTTAAACATTAAAAAAACAAAACCCTTCTTACTTTAGATCTTCCAGGAAGATTTGGAGTCCTCTGTTTCCATGCCAAAGTGGCTTTCTGCACAGGCACTCTGCTGAGCCATCTAATGCCCACTGTCACTAGTTCCTTGCTCTGAGGCCAGAAAAAGGTGCATGGCCATGTGATTGTTGATGGGTGCCTTGTTCTGACCTCAAAAATGAGTGACCCATGACAAAAGCACTGGGCAACTCAGTGAGACACCCATGCAGACAGGTGTGGAAATGGAGGACCAGGTAATGGAAGGGGGAGATTGGGGCAGCTCCAAGGCCAGGATACTCTGGGCTTCCCTCATGTATCCTGGCCAATGCAGACAACGCCTTGGAAGACCTGATGCAAGCTATGTAAGTTTTTTTTTTTTAAATCACTCCTCCCCACAACTAAGAGGCAGTACAGACCAGCACTTTGTTGGCCTAACTGCGTGCTAGGGCTGAACTAGGGCAGAGCACGCACACACTCCAAGCCCTAGTTCTGCTGCCTGAGCACCATCTTGGTGCATGTCCTTAGACACAGGGCCTGCTATGATGATGTCCCTTGGGTACAGTGCCCAAATGGCGCTACACACAAGAGGTGTCATCATGGCGCATGAGTGCACCAATGGCGCCCCCTCAGGGACGCTAAAAGAAACCACCAGGAAGCAGGTTCTTTTTCGTCCTTCTGGAGGCTGTGGCATCTGGTTGCTGTGGCCTCCTTCCAAGGCAAAAACTGGTGGCATGGAGCCACTCGTCTGCACAGTTGCTACGTTTATAAAGTACCTTAACTGATGAAAAGTTCTGAAGAATTCAAAAGCCTATCTTTTATGCCAACTCACTTGTGATAATAAAAAGATATTGCCCAATTCTGATTTTTTCATGTTTGGTTTTGCTGAACAAACTATGAATGAAATGAAATGCAATGCACAGATATAGGATGGTGTCAAAGTGGATTATTTCTGCAGTGTGGATACAGCCAATGTGATATATAACCCAGAGTTACTCTGACACTTCCCTAAGCAAAATCCTTTCTCCCAAGAGCTGCTGGGAGGCCCAGTGGGGGACATGGTATTCGGGATATCTATCTCCCCACTCCAACAGGATAACAGCAGCTTTGGGTGAAAGATTCATTCTGTGAAGGGAAACTTTATTGCTAAAAGCTATAAGCCATCACAATTCCATACTTCAAATAAAACACCAGATAGCACATTAACATCTAAAATTTAGCACCAAGACAGATAACAAAACAAGAAAAAAATTGAATTTCCAGGGGTATAGAAGTATAATAGGTTTAAAACATTATTCTGGTAAGCCAATGCAATAAAATCCTTTATTAATGGTTTTGATATCTAGCTCTTAACTTACTTGTAGGCAAAGCAACTTTTGTCACCATCTCTGTAATGTGAATATTCTTACCCACAAATAAAACACAGATTTGCTCAAGAGGTGGGCGATTAGGAAGGGAATGGAGGATATAACCTAAGAACCCTTGACTTGGGAGTATATATACAGAGGGCATTTCAAAAGATAGTGTTGTAGGTTTACATACTTCATTGTGTACGCACACACCTTCCAGTCTCATTTGTTATTTGTCAGATGATGGTGGTGATGATGATGATGATGATGATGATGATTTACAGATTACTTTTTAAGGACCTCTGATCAAGGCCCTCTTTCCATCAGGTGCTTTCCCCTGACTTTTGAATAATCATATTCAGTATCAGGCTGTACATCCCATTTATTAGATGCCAGCTCTCCATTCAATTATCATTCTGGTCACTCCTGAAATCTCATTATAATTTATAATGATACAGATTTCAGAGGGAGGTTGGAGATAAAAGAGTGCAGAAATTAGACTTTCTTTTCTTTTTCTTTTTTGTTTTTCAAAGGCTCTCTGGTGCTGGTGATTTTATTTTTTATTTTTTAAAAGAAAAAATGCTGAAGTAATTTTCTAGCATCCTGGGAAATGCTGAGGGTCATCTGCTCTCAATCCTGATTCCCGGTGAAATGCTACTTGCAAACAACTGAATTAAAATACACTAATGTATGAATTTATTAGCAATTAACATACAAAATGCTTTCAGTCCTCCTTTCATTAATCTTAACAAGGAAACCTACGAGGTTAAACTTTACAGAGAGTTTATGCATGGAAGAGAGACTTAAATGGAGTTTACTCAAGGTCATCAATAAAAATGAGGGTTATGGGAAAATCAAAATCAAACCTATGTGTCATGCTTGGGACCCAGCTGTGTTTTAAGGCATGCTAGGCTCCTCAATCTTGCTTAGCATGGAGATTTCTACAGTGATATAGTGCAGACAGGGCTTTCTGTCATAGCTGAAACAGCAGCACTATTTGATTGTTGATGCTGTTGTTGTTAACTGCTCTCAAGTCTACCTTGACTCTTGGCAACCCTGTGAATGAGACACTTCCAAGCCCTCATGTCCTCACCTGCTCTGCTTAATTCTTGTAGATTCTGCCTTATGTCCTCTTTGATTGAGTTCAGCCATCTGGCCTGCAGTCTTCCTCTCCTTCTACTGCCATCTATCCTTCTCAGCCTCAATTTAGTCATCTTGGGCATGTTACAGACCGACCATTTGGGGCGGCCTGTAAGCGGCCCTTTCCCCGCTGTTTCGGGGCCTCAGCTGCCACAATGGCAGCCTCCAAGGCCCAGATCCACTGCTTTCCAGGCCGCGGGGAAGTGGCAAAAGGTGACGGCGGGGAGGAGGAGAAAGGGCTGCGCCAGCGATGCAAATGCTAAAGGCTGTGCCAGCGGCGCAAACCCCAGAAGGAGCTCCATTTGGAGGCGGTGCATTCGTGACGTAATGGCGGCCCCCATGTGGAACGGGCGCCACCATTTTGTATGGACTGGGTCTGTACTAGGGTTAGGGGCATCAGGAAGTGGCGCCCCTTTCTAACCCTAGTACGTCCCCAGGACGTACTTTTATGCCCGTTTATAATGGGCCTACGCTTCCAGGGAGAAGTCAGGCTTGATCTGTTCAAGGACCCATTTATTCGACTCCTTGGCCATCCACAGTAACCTCAGTACTCTTCTCCACCCCCACATCTGAGTTGAGTTTCATTCTGTCAGCTTTCTTCACTGTCCAGCTCTCATATCCATACACGATGGTGAGGAAAACAATGGCTTGGACTGTCCATACATTAATGTTCAGAGTTATATCTTTGCACTTTAGGATCTTGTCCAGTTCTTTCATAGCTGCCCTTCCCATTCCTAGTCATCTCCTGACTTCATGACATCCCTATGAATGAGAGACCTCCACATCACCCCATTATCTTCGGTCCTGCTCAGTTGTTGCAGACTCAGAGCCGTTGCTTCCTTATTTATTCACCTATTATATGGTCTTTCTTTATTCTTATTGCTTTCTGCCTTAAGAAAGATTGTTGCCTTTTCTAGTCAGTCATGTTATCTCATATGTCTAGATTATGACAGTCTCAATTTAGTCATCTTGGCTTCTATGAAAGGCTGTTTCTTATTAATGTACCTGTTTCTTACAGGACTTAACACTCATTCACATAGTGACAGAACTGAAAGGGACTTAAAAGTTATGTAGTCCAACCCCACATCAGTGTAGGAATCCACAGCTAAAGGAATTCTGAGAGCTGGCTAAGTATGAAGGCTTCCACTTAATCCTGCTACTGCCACCAAATGTGAGAAATGTCTCCTGTCCCACTACTATGGCATCAATCAGGACCTTCTAGACACTCTTGTGGTTCCTCTGAAATAGTTTATTCATCTAATCTTCCCACCAGATACCTCCGCCTTGTAAACTAGCTTCTGCCACCACAGATACTGTGTGTCTGAACTCAAGCTTTCCAATATTCCTCATGTAGCATTCTTAAAGGCTCAAGTGTATAATACAGAAATGATTTATTAAACAGAAATTGAATGAAGCATCAAATATTACTTATTTAAATACATCTAAATTCTGATTGACACTAACTCTCACATCTCTCTATCATACATAACTAACTTTAACAAATCTTTAACTCTGTCATTGACAAACTCTCCCAAAATTTCAAATGACTTGATTTTCTTTCTATCTATTTTCTCCACTGTCCAGCTCTCACATCCATACATTGTGATGGGGAATACAGTCTCAGAGTGTTCTAATGTGCCCTTGGCCATGTCTCTTTTTGTACTTGCCTTCTATTCTCCTCTTTTAGCTTTCTGTTTGCATCCAAACCCTGCCTTTTGTTTCACTTTGGATTGTCTCATTCTAGGGTTTTCTGGTTGAGGGGTTCTTCCATTTCACAGGGGCAGTGAATCCACCTGGGTTTTGGTCCAAACTCTAAAGGAGCTGTCCAAGGTTATGGACCCTGTTCCCAAAACTGAGCAAAACTTTGGTTAGCTCCTTTAAAGTTTGACCTTAACCTCGAGTGCATTTATTCACAACACTGTTGTGAGATCCACCAGCCACCACTGGTTCTGTGTCTGGCTGTCCATGTGGTGAATTGGACAATTGTAGCTTGGAACATCTTAGCAGTGAAATATAGCACTCTGGACTTGGCCCCACCTACACAAGGATGGCCATTGGTCCTACCTGGATGGGGAAGTCTATCAAAGACTTCTTTTTTGAGTCACATCTTGCCTAATGCTCACCTTGCTCCTATTCGGTATTAAAGCAGAGATAGGTAAAGTGTGGCCTGAAACTACATGTGGCCCCAGAAGGCTGCATTTAAGTCCCCCTTTCTGATAAAAATGAGTATGAGTTGTCTTTTCTGAAAAATTCTGGGAGTGATGGATTGCTTTGTAAACAGTTCCCTTCCACATCACACAGTTATAACACTACAATCCCACTTGAACAGCCATGTTTCTATTCTACAGGATCCCAGGAGTGCAGTTTAGGGAGGGGTGTTTCAGATTCTCAGGTGAAGAAATCTAGTGCCTCACCAAACTACAAACTCCAGGATTTCATTGGGTGCAGCCATGGGAATTCAAGTGGAACCATAACTTTATAATTGTATAGTATGACAGGGTCACTGGTTGCAGAACTCCTCTGTATTGTTTAAGGAAATCACATTTTTTCCAGTTGACAATATAGGCACAAAAATGGTCATCTACCTTACAGGATTGTTGCAAGAATGATTATGATGTATACGATAGGCTCTGAACACTAAAAAGTGGCAAGTAATGTTAGGTTCATTTTTAATATGATAGGAGACAGGAGTACAGCATTTGATTTATACTGATGTGATTTCATTTTCCAGACACAGGCATATAAATAAGGGAAAGGCATTGGGTTATACAAGTCAAAAGGACAAAGAGAAGCCAGATGAAAGAGGACAAGATTAATCTGCTACTTAAGGCTTGATTATTCAAGGACAGTAAATGGCCCGACCAAGGCACCGATTAGAAATACTGGTTACATAAAAGCTATGGGAGTCACAAGTAAAATCTCCTGTTATCTCTGCATTCTTCTTTGCATATTCTCAACAAAATGCTGCCTTGCTGGTCAGATACATTGTTTGTTTGAACCCTGTGAATACGCTGTTGAAAAATCACACTGACGATGAATGAGGCACAGAGGAGTGCCTCTGCTAATAGCTTATGAGGTAGTTTTGATGGAACACTGTGGGAGGCAACTGCATCGTAACTCTATCATATTTTAACGTCATCCTGTGCTTGGTTTTTTAAAAAAGTATGGCGAGGCTCAATCTTACCTGGAAATAGTGGTTTCTGATCTGGAAATACTTTCTTCTAATGTTTAAGAGTTGGTACTGATCAGCAAAGAGAAAACAGGCTGTATACAGCCAAAAATGCTTCATCGTAAGCTTAAATTATTCCTAAAACAACCTAGGCAGTGTGAACGAAAGGAAAGTCATCACCCCATGAGTTCAAATGAAAGAAAAGGAGCAAGACTTGGAAAGAGACAGAATTCTTCTTTATTATTTTTAGTAATCAGCATGATTGTTATCTTCCACCACAGTTCTTCCTACCATGAGTTTATAAAGGTTGGTTAGGCTGACCACTGGGTGACCTTGGGCAAGTCATAGTCTCTCAGCCTCAGAAGACAGAAATGGCAAACCCCCTCTGAAGACAGCTTTGCCAAGCAAACCCCATAATAAATCACCTTAGGGTCACCATAAATTGGAAATGACTCGAAGGCACACAACAACAACAAAATGTTGACTTACATCTCACATTGACTGGACTTTAGGGTTCTAGTTTTTCACTCCAAAGGCTTTCTGACTAATTGTGATAATGGGCAGCACAACTGAGGGGTATCATCTACCCTCCAGGTAAACAAAGAGTTAATGAGTGGTTGGGTTAAGTTAAATTTAACAGGGGTCATTGTCATGGAGGAGTCATAGAGATTATAAGAGACAACTAACCAATGAGGATGACTAGTGCCAAGCTTCAATACCCTTCTCAGAAGAGTTTAAAAAAACATTAGAGGACCACAAGTCAGAGTTGACCAAAGAGACACTTGGGACTGAGGTTCCTGTTGCACCTGGGAGATAGGAGTCCTGATCATAGGCTGGACCATGCAGTTCAGCCTCCTTGCTTCCCCCATGGACATACAAGGCCAAGACATCTGTATCATGAGTAGGATAGTAATGTCTTAGCTGGACTTGTTAGGGAAATTATAGTTCTTTTTAAACCTCAGCTGGATAGGCTGCTTGGTAATGTTGTAACTGCTTGTAAGCAGCTGCCCGATGGACAATGCATTCATGTAAGAAGACACCTTTTGCCAATGTATATTGATTGTTTAGAATAAAAAGCTTCCTTTAAAGAACTTCTTTCCTCCCACACTCTTTCATGTGCTTTTCCTCAGTATGTGTGCACAGAACTTCCCCAGTAGCTTCCCACTGAATTATTAGCAAAGGGGGGGGGAGGGGGTAAAAATCAGTGAGTGGTGGCAGCTCAGCAAGATGACCTTCAGGATCCCATCTCCTACTGAGAAGTAGGAGCAGAAGGAATCCTAGGTACAAATATTTTAAATTGCATTGAAAAGGATGAGAGGAACTTTATGTCATGGGGGAACTTAAAGAGAGGGAGAGGAAGGCAGGATACCACTTTTTGGTGTTTTTCTTAGAAGGAACAATGGATTGCTTTCCCACACCAGCATTACTTTTCCTGCTGGTTGGGTGATGTGCTCCTCCATCTACAGTAGGGCTGGGAATGTCTGGGCCTTCAAAAGCATAACTACTGGCTATGCTTGTTGAGGGCAGATAGTTATTACTTTCCAGCAACATCTGACAGGGCATAGATTGCCCATCTGAATCTAGTCATTCGGATGCTCACTGGTATTTAATTGGAATATGAAGAAGTAGTGTCCATGTATTTTCATAAGGAAGAAAATCAATTCATTTGAAATATGGTGCTGGAGGAGGATTCTGTGGATACCATGGAGGTCTTAGAGAAAATGAAGCCTAAATTCACACTAGAAGAAAATGACTAAACTGAGGCTGTCATACTTTGAGTGTACCATAAGATGACAATGCTTGGCAAAATGAAAGGAAGTAGGAAAAGAGTTATGTTGCACTACAGGTGGATTGATTCAGTCAAGGAAACCATGGTCCTGAGTTTGCAGACCTCATCTTTGATGACTGGGGCTCTTGGATGTCTCTCATACATAGGGTCATCATAAACTGAAGTTGATTGATGACAAATAAGGACAAGAAATGAATTGGGAAGGAATCAGAGCTCAATGGGCACAAGCTTTGCATACAGAAGGTCAATGTTCAATCCCTGAGATCACTAGTTAAAAAGCTCTGGTGGCAAATGGTGGCAAATATTTCTTCTAGATGGTATGAAATGTTACACAGTGGGCAAGGGCAAGATCAGCTGGGGCCAGTTACTAGGGCGATGAATCTGTTCCAAGTTTTATGCCAGATTTTAACACAGCTATCCATGGTGCTGAACCCATTTTGTCAATAAGCCTCAACACTCTTCTTGGCTCCTCTAAACTTTAATAATAATAATAATAATAATAAGATTTATTTGTATACCGCTCTTCTAAAGAAATAATCAAAGCGGTTTACAGCAATTCACAAACAATAACATAATACAGCATATCTCAAAAACATCATAACATCATAACATCAATGGCAATACATCTCAATACAAAGGCAACAATATAATTCTCAGTGCATATCACAAAACAGCCAATATTACATAACAACAATAACAATATCCAAACAGCAATTAGCCCTCCAACCCCCAGAGTTACCACAAAAACAAAAGACTCCAGATTGCCCAGATGGTATCAGGGCACAAGCCACAGTTCTTCCGGCCGCGCTAGCAACAGCGGCAGTGGGGACACACCAAACAGGTGCAGGCAAGTCCTCTGGCCTCTCTCCCCGATGGCGTGGGGGGTGTGGAGGCGTCCTCCGTCGGGGCTGGCAAGCCAGGATTTTATAAAGGCCGCTGCCACCGGCCTCCTCCCAGGGGAGGGAAACGCCCCAAACAGGCACAGGCAAGTCCTCTGGCCTCTCTCCCCGATGGCGTGGGGGGTGTGGAG
>NC_056526.1:186877962-186944647 GCF_019175285.1 Sceloporus undulatus | reverse complement strand
TTGATTCACTGTTCACTGATATAAAAGCCAACAGCCACAGCTGGAAGAGATGGTCTGACTCAATATAAGGCAGCTCCCTCTGTTCTTATGAATGGTGCTTGTGTTAAAAATGTTCTGTTATATGAGGGTCAAGTGTATTCCAGAAGAGAAAATGTTATTTTTGGACTATAACTCCCAGAATCTCTGAGTTGCCATGACCAGTTGCCATGCTGGTTAGGGTATTCTGGCTCCCAAAAGTAACATTTCTAAACTCTGGAATGTCCCCCACATCTTGTTTTCAAGGCTGGTGGCCTATAACTGTTTTACAGTTTTATATAATGGTACTTTCATGGCCTTGTACCACTTAAGAAATTTGCTGATGCATTTCTGTTTCCACTTGTTGGGGAATTTTGGCATGTGGGAGGCTTTAAACAAGAGATCTCTTGCATGTCCTGAGGTGGAACAGTCCCATGAGAAGACATTGCCACAAAACCACCTGGAGAGGGGAGGTGATCCCAGAACTAATTGGCTTGATCTGAATTCCTGAGGACTAGAGAGAACTGATAATACCATGAAAGCATCAGAGATACTTCTCAAGGCCATGGGAAAGACAGAGATCTAAGAACAGACTAGACATGTTAGTGTCCACTGGTATGAGAGAAAGCAAACAAAACTAATCTCAGTTTCACAGACCACAAGGTGTTACTAACTGAGCTTTGGACAATCAGTGATGCAGATTCTAACCTGGCAAATCTACATGTTCCAAGCAATGTAACTTTCTGTAATTGTGCTGTCAGGATCCTACCTATGGTGGGAGATCATTTAGATGTTTCATCATGGTTCTTTGTCAATGTTATAGTTGCCGCTGCTGTTTTATTCATTTATATCCTGCTCCCCTTTCTCTACTGGGACTTAAGGTGTCTAATAAAATACTAAATCAATGCTGATTAAAAAACATTCAAAACTTCGGTAAAAGTATATAAAAAGTTACCTTAAAATTCAATTAAATATTCTATAGAATTAAAACTATTACAAATAAATTAAAATCAGAAGATTAAAAATCAAGAAGACAGCACAGAATTAAAAGCCCGTTGTTGTGAATTCCTAAAGGCCTGCCAGAATAGAAACTTTTTAATTTCCTGATGGAAAGACAGAAAGGAAGAAGCCATCCTAGCCCCACTTGTGAGGCATTTTCAAAGTCTAGGAACAGCTATTGAAAAGCCCCTCTCCCTTGTTCCCACCAAGTGTGCCTGTGAAGGTAGTGGGGCTGACAGAAGGGTCTCCTCAAACCTCTTAGAGATCGAACAGGTTACTATTAAAAAGCTGTGCACATGGGGATTATGCTGTGTGGCTATGCACAGATGTGGCAAAGGAGCTGCCTGATTAATTCTTCATGGGAAGGATTTTAAAGCCAGGTAAGCATGTTAACTATGCCCATGAATGCCATTCTTTGCATACACATAGGCTTGTGAATATATCATTGTATGTTATATATGCTGTTAAACTGCTTTGATCAATGGAAAAGTGGTATATAAATAAAATTTTATATTATTATTATTATTATTATTATTATTATCTTATCTTATCTTATCTTATCTTATCTTATCTTATGCTAAGACAGCCCAAGGACCATTTTGTTCTGTACTGTCCAATCTTATTAACAGATGTTCTTCAGGTCATGGGAAGGTATCCTTTTCAGTCCTGCTTTCTCTGCTCCTTTGATATGAAGATTCCAGGGCCTGTACTTGGGATCTATTCCATGCAAACTGAGGTTCTGCTTTTGATTTTAATATTTTATAAGACACCTTTCACCATTTCTCACTTGATCAGGAGAACCTACAGTATGCTTAAATGGACTTGATCCCAAATCAATAAGCATGAGATGAAGTTGGGATGCTGTGAGCCTAACCATGCTGCTTGAAAGTAATCGCTGATGTTCTCATTTCCAACTTATGGTGACCCTAACACAACCCTCTTGTGGGCTTTTTGTTTGTTTGTTTTGTCGATATTTGTGGAGGAGGTTTGTCTTTGCCTTCCTCTGAGGCTGAGAGTTTGATTTGCTCAAAGTCATCCAGTGGGTTTCCATGGCTGAGCAAAGGATTCAAACCCTGGTCTCCAAAGTCATAGTCCAGTGCTCAAACTACTATGCCATGCTGGCTCATATGTAAAATACCAGGTTATTTATTAATCCACTTCCCCAACTGGGCCCAAAAGTATTCCCAATTGCCACCAAATGTTTTTTTTCTTCCCTAAAAGCAGGATGTGCTGTAAACAGAGCTTGTCCTTTGAATATATTCCAGATTTTCTAAACCACTCTCTTAATAACAAACAAAGGGTGGATCTTTTTATGTGCTGTACATGTCTGACAACTGCACGAAGGACCACACACTAAAGGGAGGAAACAAAGCAAACCTCAGTGAAAGAAGGACAGCATGATTTCTCTGGGTTGGGAGAAAAAGCATCCATAAAAATTCTTTTCCCAAAAAGTCTGTACATGTGGGTCAAATATATACTAAAACAGAACTCTGCCTTTGCAGAAAGCTTCGTAAAAGAGCACAGATGCTATCCACATGTGCACTCAGCCTCCCCATGTTCACTTCACAGAATGTCCCCTGTGTTCAACTGGGCTTACTTTCTGGTAAACTTAGTATATAGGACTGAAGCCTCATTAATTCAGAACTGAGGATTAAGCTTTCTAGAAAGGGGGTGCAGAAGCATTTTGAAACCTAAATGAGGCTGGAGGGCTCCCCTGAATGTCATCTACCACTTGCCTCCTAGCTACTGCATATACAAGCTAAGACAAGGCCATGACTGCTTAGAGTGACATGTTGTTCTGAGCCAGATGATGAGGAACAGAGTGACAGCATGCATGCTGAAGGAGCAAGAATGCTAGACCTCAGCTTGTTGGTGATTTCACATAGGCTGCTTGTTTTAAATGGCTTGTGAGATTTGATAGGTTTACTGTCACATGCTGGACTCCTAATGCTATTATTTGTCAGGCAGAAGCCTTTTGACAGCAGTGCAGTTGCAAATGAAACAAGAAAGGACTTGATTAGGTATCTAGCTCCAAAGACCTCACTCTCATTGAGATGGCAAACCTGTGCCCAGGCTGTGTTATTTCAGATTGCTCATGGAAACAGACAGTCTTCCATGCAAAGATACATTATCACTTCTGTTTTGATATGTATTTTTAAAGTATCAAGGAGAAGCTCATTTTGTGTATGGCAAGGTTTTAATTTTTCTCTTGTTTTCTATTTCCTTCCTTCCTTCCTTTTTTTGGATAGAAGAACATTGCTTCAGTTTCTCACTGCCAGAAGGGCTGTCACCAGATTGGTGTAGTGGTTTGAGTGTTGGACTATGACTCTAGGAACCAGGGTTCAATTCCTTCTTGGCCATGAAACCCACTGGGTGATCCTAGGTAAGTCATACACTCTCAGCCTCAGGGGAAGACAATGACAAACCTCCTCTGAACAAATGTTGCCAAGAAAAACCCATGATAGGGTCACCTTATGGTCACCATAGGTCGGAAATGACTTGCAGGCACGCAACACACACATCACAGTAACATTATGTTGTACAGGAGAGTGTTCTAGCCAGATTTGCACATTTAGTGTGCTCTAAGTCAGTTTTACCAGGCTATTTGATGTAGTGAACCAGCAATTATTTTCTCCCATTGTAGCAGGGACCAGTACCCTATCCGTGGCCATTGGTTACAATTATTTCTTTCTTTCATTGAAACTCTCTATGGAACAGTGGGAGATGGCTTGTGGACTGGCACCAGTCTCTTACTGCCATTTGGAGTAGGTAATGTCTTTTCTCATGGATTGGCAAGAGGGAGTGTACTTCCTTGAAATATGGATGAATATCTCAGCTCCATGCTGTGATTTGTATGTACACATCTGAGAGGGGTGATGTGCTCCATTCTGTTGTTTTGTCTCCTATTCTGCATTCAATGGTACAAATAGGAATGACAAAGAATAAAGTAAAAGCAAAAGAGGTGGCTTCTATGGAAGAAATTATATGCAAAAGTGGTATTAACAAGACTTCAACCTCCAGAAGCTAGTGGGAGAACATTTTTATAGCTAAGAATACTCTGCTGCTGACCTCAAAGTCACACAAGCATTACAAAACAAACTTAAAGTAGGGCTCCGGCATGAAGCTACTGAATTAGAATTTATTAGTGAATATAGTTCAACAGAATTCACTCAGTTAAGGTTGCAATTATTGACCCCACCAGTAAAAACATTTGTCCCTCTTAAAGTATTCATTTGGCATAGCAAAAAGAGAGTACTGTGACCAGTGACTGCTACTTTGAATGGAATTGTTCTTATTTTGTATGTATTTGGACCTTGTGAAAGACCTAATGCTACCTTTTCAGTAACCTTTTAGCACTATTGTTTGCAAACCTTTTCCTTCGCCCTCCTCCACCCCACTAAATGCTACAACAAATCTACTATCTTTAAAAGTGCACTCCTATATATTTCCCTGGGAGCAGGTTCCACTGAAATCAATAGGAGATAATTATGAGTAGAAATGCATAAGATTGAATTGGAAAGATGACTGCAAAGGCCCAAAGATACTAAAGATATGGGAGGTCAGCAGTGTGAAAGAGCAAACTGTATAACCATGGATGGGCATAAATGCTTTAAAAAAAACATATCAAGCAAGAATAGAGTTTGGGATCAGATACAGAATTAAGCATACTAAGAATATCAGCTTTTTCTTGATCTGTTAGATTACAGAGTTTGGAAGCACTTAGAACCATGCTTGAAAACTATACTTTTGTCAGAGGACAAGTCAGGCCCCATTCCCACTGGCGGATTTGATCCTGAAGGAACTGGGAAGATTTGGGGCGGGGGCTCCCGAATCTCTCCGTTAGTAAGTGCCCACTACAAGAAGAGGGGCATTTTAACCCGAATGTTTTCTTCAGAAATCAGGGTTTGCCATGAAGGTGCCTATTGTCAATCAAGCGATCGTCATAGGTAATGTTTGCAGCACTCATAGGGGCATTGGAAGTGTGCTTTCCCCTCTCCTTTTTTTAAAGAGCCAGGCACAAAATGCACCAAAATGTGCACCTTTTGTCACATTTAAAAACCTGTTTGTGCGTGCGTGTGTGTGTTGTGGGCATTTTCAACCCCAAAATGCAAGCTAATGAATCCTGTATCCCCCCCTCCTTGCCACCCCAGAATGCCTCTTACACATGTAATATTAATAATAGTAATAATAAATTCCTCACCTCGGAAATGCCAAAAAAGGATGCGATTGCCATGCTTTTTTTTTTTTTTTTTGCTCTTAAAAGCAATTCAGGGCTACCCTTGAATTCTTTAGAGACAGTAGCAAAAACATGTAACATTTTGCCAATTGGCCAAATTGACAAGAACAACAAATGTAACATTCGAATTGTAGCATTCCATTCATAAGTCTTACCCATTGTAACATTTCCCCTTTGCTGGGAGCGAGCAAATGAAAGGGAAAGTGAACCAGCAGCAGCTACCCATCTTCTATCTATCTATATATCTGCCTCAAGCAAAAAAAAAAGTGCATATTTTGTCAAAAATAATTTTAAAAAATAAAAAGGGGGGGGAGGTGCCTGATGGGGGCTCCGTTCGTGCCCTGCCTTTGACCTGACCTGACCTGACCCTTTTCTTCCTGGTAGAGGAGCTTTGCCATTGCCTTCCACTGAAGCACAAGCACAAGCAAGCACACAGACATGTCACCCAAAAAATAATGCGCATAAATTCTCAAAAATAAGAGCCTGATTTTACAGCCTGATTTCCCTACATCCCTCCTCCCGCTTGGCCCCGCAGCCCAGTTTCCCTTGGCAATCCTCCTCCTCCTCTTTCCTTCTGACCCTCCCCTCCCTCCGGGAGATGTCCTGGCTCCTTCATCCTCCTCCTCCTCCTGCTCCATTTTAGAATGCCCTCCATGGCTCCCTTCTTCCCACGGCTCCCTCCTCCTCCTCCTCCTCCTCCTCCCCCTCCTCCTCCATCACTTTCTCCACTACCCCCTCCCTCTGATAGCCCTTTGCAGCCCCGTCAGTCAGTCTGATTTCCCCTTTTTGCCTCCTTTCACCCTTTCCTCCAGATTCCCCTTTTTCCTTCAGCTCTTTTCTCCTCCTCCTCCTCCCTCTCCCCTCCGATGAGGGGAGGGAATGCTCTGACCTCTGCCTGTCCTTTGACCTTAATCCCTCCCTGAATTTGCCCTGATCATGATCGATGTCAAGTTCATATTTCACCTAACCCGGGTCTTTTCAGAAAAGACGGATTTTAGCCCGAATGTGGATAGCCCATGCTAAGGGGCATTTCCTTGTCCTAGGAACAATTACTGAGAAAGGTCAAGGAAGAAAGTACAAAGGCAGGCTTGCTGCTGAATATAAAGAAAACAAAAATAATGACCATGGAAGAAATTAAGTTCAACCTAGACAATGAGGAAATCAAAATAGTTAAAAAGTGCCCTTACCTAGGATCAAACATTGATCAGAATGGTGACTGCAGCCAAGAAATAAGAAGATGAGTAGGAATGGGAAGGGCAGAATGAAAGAGCTAGAAAATATGCTAAAGAGTACAACTGAGCACTAAAGTTAAAATAGTCAAAGCCATTGTATTCCACATTGCCATGTATGGATCTGAGAGCTGGACAGTGAAAAAAGTGGATAAGAAAATCACCTCATTCAAAATGTGTTGCTGGAGGAGAGTGTTGAGAATACCGTGGATGCCCCCAAAAGACAAACAAATGGGTCCTGGAACAGATCAAACCTGAAATGTCCCTGAAAGCCAAGATGATGAAACTGAGATTGTCATATCACGAGAAGACACAAGTCATTAGGAAACACAATACAGTGTGCCTGCATCATATGCAGGTGCATCATAAGCCGTGCCAGAAAAACTTCTCCCACATGCCAGAAGAAGCAATGGTAGAATTCAAAGATATAGCTGTGTTAGTCTGTAGAATCAGTACACAGAGAGATCTTGTAGCACCTTTGAGACTAACTGAAAGAAAGAAATTGGCAGCATGAGCTTTTCTAGACTTCAGTCTACTTCCTCAGGTGCTTCCACTAAACCAAATGCTTCTGAGGAAGCAGACTGAAGTTTACTGAAGCTCATCCTTCTTTCGGTTAGTCTCAAAGGTGCTACAAAAAGCAAAACTGTTTATGCAAATAAATAAATATGTGCACTTTCAATTTGTTTGCATAATGAAATATCATGAATGGGTATTCCACTGTTTTGTTACGAGCAGCCTCCCAAGCGAAAAACAACTGCCCAGTAGCAGCAACGGAAAATAACACAAGTGCATCATCATGATCTGTGGGAGCTGGAAAAGAGTACCCTCTGGCTTCGCAAACTTAATAAATGTTGCTTTTTCAACCATTCCAAAGCAGAGATGCTGTGAGCTAAGGGATGCAGCTACCGTTTCCTGTAACAAACACAAGGAAGAAATTTGTTTCAGTTTCTGTGCAGCAGTAAAGAGTAATCAAAGGACAGCAAGGTTTGTTACCATCTAAGTATGTCAACATGCCAGAGAGAATCATCATTCTTTCAACTGCTTCCCGCACCTTCTCAAGCCCATAACTGTCTGGGGAATGTGGGGACAGACAAGAAAATTGTATTTCAGCTTTATAACTGCGTATGGGATTCAGTGGTACAGATTAGGATGGGATTCCTGAAATCCTCCTTATGTCGTGCCTTCAGAATGGGGGAAAATAATCTGCCATAAATGTTGAAGAAGAATGATAAGAGGCATTATAAATGTACATACGCATAATCCATAAAAGTTACCTGTAGCTGAAAATGTAATACGTTATTAGGTAAAGAGTGAAAGATAAAGTAATCTTCCTTTTGATAATTTAATTTGCTGATTGTATTTCTGTTATTATTTTTAGGTCACAACTCATTTAGTGCTTGAATTTTTAATGAAATGTTTATTATGACAATTCCTGCCAAATCCTCTGTTTTAGTGGAGCAAAATGTGTACGACACATGTGTGTCACTCCCTTTGCAATCCTGTGTGATGAAGAAAGTTAGATTCCCTCATAGATGGAAGAATTTAAGCAGAACTGTGCTGGAACAGCTCAAACTCCTCTTTATTCCAACATACTGTTCCCACAGTGGCCAACCTGGGATTTGTGGGAAGCCCACAAGTGAGACTTCAATGGAAATTCATATTTCTCCTGATGCTGGAGGTAATATATAGCCATCATGGCTAGTAGCTATGGCTAGCTTTCTTTTTTAAGAAACCCACCAACCCAGCCATATTATACCTGATCTCAAATACTCTTTGCCAGGAATTTTGCCTTGTCCATATCATCACCACACGACCCACACACTTTCTGCATGAATGTCACAGAAATATCTATCATGGGTTCACCATTCCTTGCCATGGCTTGATGCACATTTTAAAATTTTAGAGGCAGTATAGTGTAGTGGTTTGAGTGCTGGACTTAGACTCCAGGGCTGCATCCACTCTGCAGAAATGTTACAGTTTAGCAACATCACATCCTGTGGTTATTGGTTTTTCTGTTCTTGTATCTTCTCTTTTCCTTTTATCATTTCCTTAATTGCACTGTAATAGTTGACAGTTTTATAAAGATCTGAAAATTAATAAAAATAATTTTTAAAAAAGAAAAAATATTACAGTTTGACGCCACTTTAACTGCCATGGCTCAGTGCTGCAGGATTCAGAGAAATGTAGTTTTGTGAGGCATCTAGCCTTCTGTATCGTAGAGCTCTGGTGCCACAACAAACTACAGTTCCTAGAATTCCATAGCATTGAGCCATGACAGTTAAAATGCTGTGAAACCAAATTATTTCTGCCGTGTGTATGCAGCCTAGGGGAGTCTGAATCCTTGCTCAGCCACAGAAACCAACTGGGTTCCCTTGGGTAAGCTGTACTCTCTCAGCTTTGGAGAAACGCAGTGGCAAACCTCCTTTAATAAATCTTTCCCCCAAAAAACCCTATGAGAGTTGAGTTGAAGGCACATAACAACAGTAAAAACATTATACCTTACCCTTCCTTCGAGGATTTAAGGAGGGCATGGCATTATCTTTAAAGTGAGCGACAGAGACTGACCAGTCCAGGCGCTCCTAGCAAACTTCATGAGTAAATGTGAATGCCCTGCTTAGCCAAGTGCAAGACATCAGTACACCACATGCAGCACATATTTATGAAATAAGTACTACAGACAGAGGAACCTTTCTCTTCTCACATCCACTTATCATATACATTGCAGCTAGCCCTGGAAGGAACATTTCCAATTTGAAACTTTCAACTGTATTTGGGAGAAAGTCAAACGGGGGAGAAAAACTCTTGCTTTTGTTTCACTTTTCAGTAGAAAAAGCAAAATTCACTATCCCATAGAAAGTCTCTTTTTTGTTTCTCAATGTGTAACTCCAAGAAACAAACAAACAAACAAAAAACAAGCACAACGTTGTTGTCTTGAAACAAATGATTAAGAATGGAACAAATGTGTGTTTAAATTGTTCTTGGTGTAACTGAGAATACCTGTGTCTGTCTTTAACCAAATTGCTATGAACTAGATTGACTTGTCAGGCTTGAGGCAAGTCGAAATTATAAAATGAAAAGTGTATGAGAAAGTGTATTTTATTTATTTATTATTTTTATTTATATCCCCCATTTCTCCCAATGTAGCGACTCAAGGCGGCGAACGATAAATTTAAAACAGCGGAAGGTAAAAGCATTACAAAAGCATTAAAATGTAGATACAAAGTTTGAAAAATGGCTAAAGAATTTTAAAAAGGTAAAAACATTACAAATTAAAATGTATGAAAAATTCTATACAAGCCTTAAAATCTGAGTATTTTCAAGCACCTCTGGCCCTCACAATCCTTGGCAGAAATATGAATCCCACCTAAACATTACAAAGAATTTCCTGATGGTAAAAGTTGTTGCTATTGAACAGTGAATACGCTGCCTCTAGAGTGTTGTGGTGAAAACCTCCTTTTTTCCCTGCCCAGGTCTCAGCAATAGCCAGGAGTGTGTGTGTGTGTGTGTGTGTGTGTGTGTGTGTTTGTTTATTTATTTATTTATTATGGTGTTTATACCTCGCCCTTCAGCCCTAATGGCTATCAGAGCGACGGTTCCCTGCCCTCAGGTTTACAATCTAAAAGACACAACACAAAAGGAGAAGGGAATGGAGGTTGGAAAGGGGATGAGTCCAGTGGTTCTTCTCTCCTTCTGAGGCCTGGACCAAGGCAGATGGACTGGAGGGAGGGCTCTTCTTCTTCAGGCTAGCATTTGCACACCTAAAACATGTATGCCAGTTGTGCCTGTTCCTTGAGATATGAGATCTGGCAATTGTGACACATGCCTTGATTACATCCCCTTTGGACTACTGTAACATGCTTTACATGGAGCAGCCTTTGGAAACTGTTCAGAAACTTCAGCGGGTTCAAAACTCTGCAGCCAGAGCACTAACTGGGGCCAGTTATAGGGAGCATATACTGTAAAACACTTAAAAAACATATTACAAGCATTACATAGTAATAGTGCTACTCTATACTGCTTTGGTCAGGCCCCACCTGGAATACTGTATCCAGTTCTGGGCACCACAATTCAAAAAGGACATTGAGAAACTGGAGCGTGTCCAAAGGAGGGCGACTAAAATGGTGAAGATTCTGGAAACCATGTTCTATGAGGAACGACTGAGGGAGCTAGGGATGTTTAGCCTAGAGAAGAGAAGGTTAAGAGGTGATATGATAGCCCTATCCAAATATTTGAAAGGATGCCATATTGAGGAGGGAGCAAGCTTGTTTTCTGCTGCTCCAGAGAACAGGACCCGGAACAATGGATGCAAGCTGCAGGAAAAGATTCCAGCTCAACATTAGGAGAAACTTCCTGGCAGCAAGGGCTGTTCGACAGTGGCACACACTCCTTCCTCGGAGTGTAATGGAGTCTCCCTCTTGGAGGTCTTTAAGCAGAGGCTGGATGGCCATCTGTTGGATATGCTTTGATTGTGATTTCCTGCATGGCAGAATGGGGTTGGACTGGATGGCCCTTGTAGTCTATTCCAACTCTGAGATTCTATGATTTTTAAAACCACAAAAGGGCATGATGCCCACGCCATATAATAAACCCCCCATATAAAAAGCCTTCCCATGGTCACACATTTAAAGGTAGCTTGAATAAAACTGAAGAAGCCAGGCTTGCTTCTCACAGAAGAGCATTCCAGGGCACTTTTTGAAACAGCTACACTGGCTACCCATTTGTTTCCAGGCACAATACAAAGTTTTGGTCATGACTTATAAAGTACTACACAGCTTAAAGTCCAGACTATCTGAGAAACCCTATCTCTCCATATGAACCTCCCAGAGCCATAAGATCTTCAGGACAAGGCTTGCCTCCAAGAAAGAGAGCCTTCTCAGTGGCTGCTCCTGACCTCTGGAATGTTCTTCCATGAGAAGCAAGGCTTGCCCCTCCCTGTTTGCCTTCCGTCAGCAAGCAAAAACAGTTTTATTCAGGCAAGCTTTGAATGTGTGACTATTGGACAGCTTTTTATATGGGGTGTTTATTATTGTTCGTTGTTGTTATCCAACCTCAAGTTGATATTAACCCATGGTGACCCTGTAGATGAGACACCTCCAAGACTCCCTATGCTCCACTGCTCTGCTCAGGTCCTGCAAATTCATACCCATGACCTCCTTAATAGAGTCCATCCATCTAGCATGTGGCCTTCCTGTCTTTCTGCATCCCTCCACCTTTCTTAGCATTATTATTTTTTCCAGTGAGTCAAGCCTCCTCATGATGTGGCCAAAGTATGACAGCATCAGTCTAGTCATCTTGGCTTCCAGAGAGATTTCTGGCTTGATCTGCTCTAGGACCCATTTGTTTGACTTCTTGGCTGAATTAATTCCCTTCCTATCCACTTCCTTAACTGTCTAGATCTTACATCCATCCATGATAATAGGTAATATAATGGCTTGTATGATTCTAACTTTGGTACTCAGTTGTATGTCTTGACATTTTAGGATTATTTTCTAGTTCTCTCATAGCTGCCCTCCCCATTCTTAGTCTTCTTATGATTTCTTGACTGCAGTCCCCTGATCCCAGGATGAAAATGACTATTTCTATTTCCTCATTGTACAATTGGCCCTTCTTATACACAAATTTTTTTATACACGGATTCAAGCATCCATAGTTTGAAAAAGTTCAAAAAAATTATAATTTTCAAATATGAAACCTTGATTTCTCATTTTTTTTTATAAGGGAGACCATTTTGCTATGTCATTATATTTAATGGGACTTGAGCATAGGCAGATTTTGTTATCCACTGGGGGATATTGGAACCACACCCCAGCGTATAACAAGGGTCCACTGTATATGGGGTGGAAATCATGCTTTTGTGTGGTTTTAATGTTTGTAATAAGTTTTTAATCTGTTTTTATTTGTGAGACGCTTTGGGTCCCTTTCTGGGAGAAAGGCGACATAAAAATAAATGAATAAATGAGGAACAGTGGTGGCAGATGGCATCTCAGTGTGCTGCTGAATCCATTTTAAAAAATGCACACACCATTTTTCAAGAGCTATCCAAGGTGCTGAACCTGTTCTGGGGATTACCTTCAATCACAAAGCTGTTCCTTTTGTTGCAGCAGCAGCAGCAGCCTCCTTACACTGGCAAGCAGCCGATCTGTTCTGGGTTTGAGCTGCAAAGGAGCTAATTTGGAGTACTGTGTTCACTTCTGGGCATCTCATTTCAGGAATATAGAGAAGCTGCAGCCGCTTTAGAGAAGGGCAACAAGGATGGAAACAAGGAGGAATCATAAGAGTTGGAAGAGAACTCAAGCCTTATCCACTCCAACTCTCTGCCATGCAGGAACTCATAATCAAAGCACCCCCCAATGGATAGGCATCACATTGATTCGGGGAGGGTTTGCTCTTGCCTTCCCCGAAGCTGATCTGCGCAAAGCTGCTCAATGGGTTTCTGTGGCAGATCGGGGATTCAAATCCTGATCTCCAGAATCCAGCACTCAAACCAATACACAACATTGGCTCTCTAAATTAACTGGATTCACTCCTGGGCACCTCAGACATTCTTGTATTACCACCTCAGTTGAGAAGGATGGCCACATGGGCCAGAGAGAGAGACAGAGACAGAGACAGAGAGAGACAGCCTTTTATTTACTCCTAATTTTACCGACTTTGTACAGCGCTGTGTATAATTACAGCGCTATAGAAATAAAGTTTAATAATAATAATAATAACAGAGAGAGAGGGGGACATTTCATTGTTGCTGCATGCCTTCAAATAGTTTCTGAGTTATAGCAATACTAAAAGTCTGGGAACCATGCCTTATGAGGAAAGACTCAGGGAGCTGGGGATATTTAGCCTGGAGAAGAGAAGGTTAAGAGGTGATATGATAGCCCTGTTTAAATACTTGAAGGGATGTCATATTGAGGAGGGAGCAAGATTGTTTTCTGCTGCTCCAGAGAACAGGACCTGGAACAATGGATGCAAACTGCAGGAAAAGAGATTCCAGCTCAACATTAGGAGGAACTTCCTGGGAGTAAAAACTGCTCAACAGTGGAACATACTCCCTCAGAGTGTGTTGGACTCTCCTTCCTTGGGGGTCTTTAAACAGAGGCTGGATGGCCATCTGTCAATGGGGATGCTTTGATTGTGTATTCCTGCATGGCAGAATAAAGATGTGTTGGATGTGTCTTGGGTTCACTTCCAACTCTAGGCTTTATTTTATTTATTTATTTGGAATATTTATACCCCACTCTTCAGCCACAATGTCTCTCAGAACACCTTACAAATGGTTAATTAGACAGTTCCTTTCCCTCAGGCTTACAATCTAAAAAGACAGGACACAAAAGGAGGAGAGAATGGTGGAGGGGAAGGGGACCAGATCCAGCAGATCTTCTCTCCCTCTGAGACCTGGGTCATGGCGGATGAAGTATAAGGATGGTTCTTCTTATCCTGGGATAGGCCTGATGGCGCTGGCCTGCTCCTGTCTCTTCCTCTGATCTTGGATGACGGCAGGTGGATGATGGGTTTTTCTATCACGGCATTTTTCTTGTCAGGTTTCTCTCTAGAGAAGGGTGTGCCATTGCTATCCTCTGAGGCCGAGAGAGTGTGACTTACATCAGGCCAAAGCAAGGTTTCAGCGGCTGAGGTGGGATTCGAACCCAGATCTCTAGTAGTTCCAACACTCAAACCACTCTGCCTCTCTATACCCCGCCCTTCAGCCCTAAATGCTATCAGTGGCTATAAATACCAACCTCAGCCTTTGTGTATTCTTATGTGATATATATATATATATATATATATATATAGAGAGAGAGAGAGAGAGAGAGATTTTAACTGTGGAATTTTATAATAATAGCCAAGGCTTTTATCTGTGAGGCGCCTTGGGTCCCTCAGGGGAGAAAGGCGGGCTACAAAGGAAATAAAGAAAACCTCCCAGAGGGAGGGGGACCATTTTGTCTCTCCAACCCCCAACGAAGCCAACCGCTCCCCTTCCCTCTCCTTTTCTAACGGACGCCCGCCGTCGCCTAGCAACGCGGTTGCCATGCCCCCATCGCACCTGCGCACTCCGCAGCAGGCACCCCAATATATATAGAGGGAAGGGAGTCGAAGGCACGCATGCGCGCGCTCTTGCCCCCCTCCCTCCCTCTCTCTCTGTCGCGCGCTCACTCCCTCCCCTTTGCCTCAGGTGGCGCTCCCCAGTGCGCACGCGCGGTGTCCAACCCTTCTTCTTCTTTGACTCCCCAACGGTCACCTGCGTCGCCTCCCTCCGTTCTCTCTCTCCCTCCCAACATTCGGTTGCCAGTGCGCAGGCGCAGTCCCTCTCGTGGCGCCGGCAGAAGAAGAAGAAGAAGAAGAGGAGGAGGAGGCTCCTTCTTGGCTGAGAGGAAGCAGGACTGCGCTGCTGCTCCTCTTGTTCTTCTTCTTGAGGAGGAGGAGGGAGAGGCGGCGGTGGCGTCCTCCTCCTCGGCGTCGCCTGCTCTCCATCCCCAGCCAGACCTAGCTGAGGTGAGGCCGGGCTCCGCAGCCTTCTGCCCCTTCCTCCTCCATCCATCCCTCCTTCCCTCCACCTGCTTCCCTTTCCTTCCTCCTCCATCTCTCCTCTTTCTCCTTCAGCCACTCCTTGAATCCCTTCCTCCCCGGCCCTCGCCTCCATCACTTTCCACGCCTCTCTCTTCCTCCTCCTCTCACCTCCATCCATCCATCCTCTCTGTTCTCTTCTCTCTCCCTCCCTCCATCATCCTTCCCTGCTTTCTTTTTTCCTTCCTTGCCCATCTATGCTCACATCTATTCTCTCTGATCTCTCCTCCCTCCCTCTGTTCTTTTCTTCCTTTCTTCTTTCCCCCCTCTCTCTCTCGTCCCCCATCCATCTCTCATCCATCCTCTCTGTTCTCTTCTTCCTTCTCTTCTTGTTTCTTCCCAATCCATCTGTTCTCTCCTCCCTCCGTCCCTCCCTCTGTTCTCTCCTTCCTTCCTCCCTCCCTTCCTCCCACCCTTCCTCTGTTCTCTTCTTCCTTCACTTTCTTTTTTCTTCCCCATCCATCCCCTTCCTTCCTTCCTTCCTTCCTTCCCTTCCTTCCTCCCCCCCTCCCTCCATCCCCTCTGCTTTCTTCTTTCTTTTTTTTCTTTTCTTTCTTCCCCCAATCCATCCTCTCTGGTCTCTCCTTCCTTCCTTTCTCTTACCCAACCTCCATCCATCCATCCATCTCTTTTCTTCTTTCTTTTTCTTCCTTCGTTCCTTCCTTCCTTCCTTCCTTCCTTCCTCCCACCCACCCTCTCTATTCCCTCCTTCCTTTCTTCCTCAATCCATTCCCTTCCTTCTTTTCCCTGATCCATTCCCCACCCATCCTCTTTCCTTCCTTCCTCCAATCCATCCTCTCTGTTCTCTCCTTCCTTCCTTCCTTCCTTCCTTCCTTCCTTCCTTCTTTCCTCTGATCCATCCCCCATCCACCCTCTGTCTTCTCTCCTTCCTTCCTTCCTTCCTTTGTCTTTCTTCCCCCCATCCATCCATCCTCTCTTTTCTCTTCTTGCCTTTGTGCTCAGGGGCTTCCTTGCCTCTCCCAACCCACAAATGCTGTAGTACTGCTTCCTCTGCCACCATCAGCCCCATGTATTGCCTGTCTCTCTTGTGCCTCCATGCAAAATCTGGGTATCTTTTCTCTCCTTCCCCACATTCATGCTCTCTCTTCCTTGTCTTCCTCTCTCTGTCTCTGGCAAACTGGGGAAAGAACCCGAGGGAGAATAGGGTCCTTTGGCCTCCTGCTTCCCCTGCAAAGGCTAGAATAAATGGTCGTTTTTCTGCAGTGTTTCTATGTGTGCGTTTATCTATATGTTGTTGTGTAAACAGAAGAAGGAGAAAATGCAAGGGGCTTTGGGGTGTGTCCAAAGAATTTGTTTCCTCAGATTTGTATGGAAGAGATGCTGGCTCCTTTAAAATAAACAGGTCCATTCTTGAGGGAGAGATTGTGTCAGGTGTAGGTTTGTGTGTGCATTTGAAACTCCTTTGGCTGCCTTTAAATTACAGTCTCTTATGGTCATGTCAGTGAGAAGCCACCAGGAAAAGGGATTGGCCAGAATGTGGTCGAAGGGAAGCCTGACAGAACCAGTTTTTTAATGCCTGTTCCGGTTTAGGTTTCGTCCGATTTCTAAGCAACCTCAACCCATCGGCTTCACATTTGGCTTGGGATCCAGCTTCAGACACCTCCGGACCCATTATTATTATTGGAGGGAGAAACTTAGTTAGCAATTAATAATACGCAGCCTTCTTTATCCCAAGTGCTTTGGACATGTCTCTTCTCACCAGACAGTCTAACAACTGGAAAGGCTTTGTAATGGGATGTGATTGGTAGTATGCTATGCTAAATAGTGTGCTTGAACAAAGTTGGAGTTTGGTTAAGTGATCTCTATAAACACGCGTAGATTTCAAATGTCAAGATGTGTGTTGATTCTCCTTAAAGTGAGTGCAGAACATTGTATGGAAAAGAGTCTTTACAAAACTCAACTTGCTCCTCTGGTGTATAATGTTGAATTTTCACAGCTGGAGAAGGGTGTTGAGTGAGGACATTGGATTCACACATCATTATTTTTTTGGTGACGGTTGCCTGTTTCCTGATATATTTTATGGCGCCTGGCGCTTTTTCCTTTCCTAGGGTGGTTGTGTTGTTGGTAGCACTGTGACATTTTCAGCTGCGTCAATAGAAATATATCTTCCAAGTAATTTTCCTTTCTTTTTGTGTGTGTGCATTTGCCCGTCGAACTGAGAAGTTTATTTTGTACTTTGTCAACCTGGGCTTGTGCTCTGGGACTTTGACATTTACAAAATACCGTAATCGGGAATGGAAGGGTTTTGTGTCTCGCTGCGGGTTCATATTTCCATAGAGATATTAGATTCTGTTAACTTCTCAAAATTATTGACAGCAGTGTCACTTGTGTATTCTGAGGCAGTTGTGTACAATAGCAATGAGGTCATTATATACCTGTCCTTTAGAAACGGAATTCATACGCTTAACTGGAAGGGCATAGGACTGACATGTTATCATTGGAAAAAAGCAATAACCCATAAACATATAGATTAATTTAAACAAATAAAATAACATAATTAATGTTTCTCGGGCAATTTTGAATGGTTTCTCTAATGCTGTACAATCCGTAAAAATATATAGAACATCAAGAACTGCACATTTGCTTCCAAACAGATTAAAATGTTAAAACATGATTGGAAACTGTATTAGTTAAAAAATATCCTAATATGTAACAATTGAACTGTAACTCTGATGTTAAACTTACCTTCACTTCAGTATAACTTGAATTGTATTTTGCACAACATTGTATTTCTCACCAGGTTGTAACAGGTTCTGTTGATGAGCCAAGTAGCCAAATTTCACTGACTTTTCAGGGCCAGAACTTTACAGCAGAATTGCAGCCCTTATTTTGGATGTCTTTACACTTTACATTGTGGTAATTGTTAAATGTCATGTTAAATGCCCTTTGTCAAAGGACCACTGAGCAGTTGAGTTGCTTAAGACAATTGTTATATTCTGACATGCATATGTTGGTTTGGAGAATGGAAAAGTAGCTCTGGCGAATTGAACCAAAGACCTCTCTGGCCCAGAGACTAGATGAATCATAGAGTTGGAAGAGACCGCAAGGGACATCCAGTCCAACCCCATTCTGCCATGCAGGAACTCTCAATCAAAGCATCCCCGACAGATGGCCATCCAGCCTCTGCTTGAACACCTCCAAGGAAGGAGACTCCACTACACTCCGAGGAAGGAATGTGTTCCACTGTCGAACAGCCCTTACTGTCAGGAAGTTCTTCGTAATGTTGAGGAGGAATCTCTTTTCCTGGAGCTTGCAGCCATTGTCCCGGGTCCTAGTCTCTGGAGCAGCAGAAAACAAGTCAGCTCACTCCTCAAGATGATACTTATGGGAAGCCAGCAAACAAACCATGAATGGAATAACATCCTTCTGTTTGTATTCCCTAGTGACTGGTACTCAGAGGCATACTGCCATTGCTACTGAAGGCAGCATATATAGCCATAATGACTAATAGGCATGGATAGCCTTATCCTCCGTCAGTTTGTCCTTTGAAAACAGGAATGTTATTGTGTCTTATGGTAGTGAATGCCATAGTTTAATACACTGATTCCCAAACTTTGGTCCCCCAGATGTTTTGGACTTCAGCTCTCAGAATTTGAGAGAACAGGTGGCCAAGCTGGCTGAGGATTCTGGGATGTTGAAGTCCAAACACCTGGAGGACCAAAGTTTGGAAAGCACATGTACCATGTGAAAAAAATAACTTCATTTATTTGCCCTCAGTCACTTACCATTGGATGACCCTTGGTTCTAGTATTATGAAAGAGGAGGAAAAAGACTTCCTGTTCATTTTCTCCACACCTGGCATGATTTTACACACACTTAGTTTGCCCCCCCCCCCCCTCCCTTTTTTTTTTTTTTTTTTTAGTCTAAATAATGATAAAAGTGAAATGTTTTTTTCACAGGGAAGTTGTTCCAGTCCCTTCATGATTTTAACTAAGCTTTTCTGATTTTTAGCACCTTTTCCCCTCGGTGTATTTTGATATGTTCAAGTTCCAGAATCGTATGGACAAATTATGATATTGGCTAATTTATTATAGACCCTATTCCTAACCATTCATTATATCGAATTCCTGTTTTTTAGAGCTGCCATACACTGGTTTGATACTTTCACTGAGTTAATATTAATAATTAGTCTAAGTTTTTCCCCCCCTTAGGTCTAAAACACACTGCAGAAATAATCCAGTTTGAGACCATTCCTGGCTCAATGCTAAGGAATGTGGGGAACTGTGTATTTTTGAGATACAGTATTTAACTTTCTATGGCCGGAAACAGATGGCTCAGATTGACTGGTGCGCTGCCACTCCGGCACCGTCTGCACCAAGATCACAACAACCTCACTGTCCTGGGCCTGATCCTGAAGCAGGCTACCTAAAGGATCTCATCTGCTCCTTCTTAGCCTGGTTCTTCTGAGATGGTGTGGCATGATGTGGCTCCTGGCCTCATTTGGGGTGTCTGTCATCTGAACACTATGTGAGACGGGAAGCCGCATCATTTGGCCTGCATGTTTTGGGCCTTAGTCAGAGAGCTCTGGTTCCCACAAATCCCTAGCACTGAGCCAGGACAGTTATTAAAGTGGTCTCAAACTGGATTATTTCTGTAGTGTGTTTTCAACAAAAGTCACATTTGAGTTTTTTAAGAGGTCTTGGGTAGGTACATATGGACTGGTGATTTGTTAATTTTTAACTGATCAATAAGTTCTAGAATTTCACGTCTTGTTACTATTTGCCTTGTGTCTTCTGTTGTAGAGATGAACAGAAATTAATAATGCACAGTTCTTGCAAGCTTGCAATCTTTTATGACATCTTTAATTTCAACAAATTCCTTTGTCCATCTGCCTCCCAAACCACCTTCTGGCTTTTCTTGTACTTGTCATTTTATTGTTGGTTTTAATGTTGCTGTTTTTCTTTGTTCATTTAAGTTTAAACCAGTCCGCTTTGATGTGTACATTGTCATCCCCCTTTATGAGTTAGATTAAGGTGATAGAATGCCTGTCTTAAGGTGACCTAGTGAATTTTATGGGACTATAACTTGGCTCTCCCAAACCCCAGCCCATCATTCTAACCATAGCACCTCACTAACTCTCATCACACAAACAGTTATTGTCTGTTTGTATGTCTTTTCTCCTAATTTGTGTGTGTTTTGTTCTTCTCTGTTGGTCAAAATGTACTTTTTCTCAAGGAAGCCTTCTGCATCTCAGTAGATTCCTTGAATCTCTTCATTAACTATGATTAACTCTTGGACTTGGAAGTACCTTTCCTGATTTGCATGTTTAAATAAACATTTCCTGGTTGTCTTAAAGATGTCTGATCTTCTTGACTTTCATTTTCAACCATTTCTTTTAGTCTCGAGAAGTTCCTGTTCAGAAGCCCAAAGTGCCTGCGTTGGACTTCCTTGGCAATTATGTACTGAAACAGGGGATTATTTTCTGTTTTAAATCTGTATTAAATGATTCCTCCCAGGAGACACAGACATCTCCTTAAAGTAGTACAAAAAATATTACTTGGAAAATATGTGTTTGAAGTAGAAACACCATTTGGAAGAGTTTGTCATATACAAAGCATGGAACTTCATTAATGTGAATTTCCTCATTTAAAAAAACAAACAGAAAGGAATGCAAATTGCCTGGTAGAGAAGCAATGGCTGTGACTACCAAGATTTTAAAAATAAATGAATGACAAAGAAAGCATTGAAGTTTGCTTACACTGAAATCAAGAATCAGTCATGTTTAATTTATTTTACTGTTCACAATGCACTGTGGATACTGAACATAGTGATGCTGTGACGCCGTGGCAGAGAATGAAGGTGTCTTCCTAGGGTTTTGTATCTACTGTCTGTATGTAGTCGTATTGTTCTACTTGACCTCAATAAACCTCTGTCCAGAATACTTTGTTTAGTTCTGAGCACCACATGAAAGGATGAAAGAATTCAGAGGAAAAGCAAACCAGATTGTAAATCCAAAACAAAAATGGTAAAGGAACTGGATTATATTTGGTCTAGGGAGATGATGTTGTATAAAAATGTCAGCTTTCAGGGATATCAGAAAGAAAAGAGGCAAAAACTGTTCTTACATTAAAGCATCATCAGAAAAGTTCAGCAGCAGCTGTGGAGAAATACAGCTGTGGAATTTGATTCTTGGAACCTTCCCTTATCCTAAAGGGCATAACATCAGAGAGTATGTTTTAAGCAAAAGTGCTTTCTTCCAGGGTATTCTACATGATTTTTTAAATTTTTAAAAAATATATATTGTGAAGTTTTGAGGTGTTTTTATCTTGTAATCTGCCTTGGGTCCTTTCCTGGGAGAAAGCCAGGTGGGTGGCACAGAATTAAAATAAAATAAAATAAAAGATCTAGTGGTACAAAACTATTTCTGTAGCAAGCATCTTGAGAAGTCTTATGCACACATTCAGTGTTTCTCCTTTCCGGATGAGTGAGTATGTGGATGCATTACCCATAGTGTTGAGAAGAAACACTCTGCAGAATGTAAAACATTTTGATGATGACTACTGCTGCCTTTCTTGGACCTTGAGAATATTTTTGTGTGTGTTACAGGGTCAAAAACGCAGCTTATGTTGCTGAGGGACTTCAACATCCATACTGAGACTACCATATCAGGAGTGGCTGAGGACATCATGACTGCCATAACAAGCATGGCTGTGATCCAAATGATTTCTGTCCCTACTCAAGTTACTGGGCTCTCTCACTAGACCTTTTTTTAATGTCTGGGGGTTCAGGGGAGATGACCGGGGAATGGAGAAATTGTCTATCATTCTGTTGTCATGGACAGATCACTTCCTGGTCAGGTTTAGACTTGCCGGGACTCAGAGCTTTCACCAGGGAGTGGGATCCCTTAAGATGATCCCCTGCAGGATCTGATCAAGCTTATGGATTTTGAGCAATTCTTGTTAGCTATTAAGGAGTTTCCTACTGTCTTGGCAAGTAGCTGATTTCTGGAATGGGGAAATGACCAGGGTGGTTGACACAATCACTCCTAAATCATAGTTCTGAGCACTAGGACTTTAAGCTCATCTTGTTTGTTTTCTATACTCTGTGCATTGTTGTATAGAATTTAAACCATTGTTTGCACTCATATTTTATTCTGCTGTGAGTTTTACTGTGGCTGCCATTCTGTCCCTCAGCTTCTCCTTTAGAATTAACACCTTTGTGTTTAGAACTTGCTTTTGGGTGGATATTTAAGCTATCATCTTCACCCCCCTCCCCAAGAATTTTCTTTAAAGCCCTGTTGATCAGATTCACCATATTGTTGCCAAAGACATTCTTCCTGGTTTTCATGAAGTGTAGCCCATCTGTAGCCAGTAGTCCTTTGAGAAGACCATGGTTCCAGAAACCAAAGCTCTCCTTTCAACACTATCTGCATAGCTAGTCATTCACCTGCAGTATCTTCCTGTCCATTGTCAGTGAAATCACCAGAAAGATAGTACACTTCCTGATTTATCTTGCCCAGCTGACAAACAGTTCCCTTTATACCCCTGAGCAATGAATCCCCTAACACCAGCACCTTTCTTTTCTTCTTGCTGCAGTTGATGGTTAGGTTGACTCCTTTGGCCTTCACTGTCGCTTGCTGCTAGTCTCCTGCTTGAGCCTTTTCACCACTGTTACAGCCTTCTTAATTCTCATTGCCACTTTCTTCCTGTTGATTCGGGAGTGTCAATTCTCCCTCTATTTTATCCAGGAAGTCTCTATGTTCTCTGGTGTGTTGAAGAGTCTCAATAGCTGCCAATAAGGAACCATTTAGGATCAAGTGGAGAGTGCTGCTTGCATTGACAGTGCATGGTGTTTAAGATCTGTTGACTCTACCATTGTATGTGTCACATCTGTCATCAGCTCCTTGTCCTGTTGCGGTTTTTGTGATACTGGTGCCAGGATGATGGTGGTGATATAGATTTTAAACATTTTCCATTCATTTTAACTGCCATGTGTTGCATGTGCACCTTGCCTGCCATATAAGTTAGACCTTGGTGTAATGGATTATAAGTAGAAAACAGCATTGCTGAGACATGATCTCAGCTACAAGTGCTGAGATAATATCGAAAGGGAGGTGAGCTCGAGTTAAGATGGTCAAGGTTGTCTCTGTGAGAGAATCTGCCTGTAACAGTTAAGGAGTGGTGTGGGAATAAGAGGGACTAAATGTGTTTTTAAAATGTAACCAAGAAGAATTGAGCCTGCCATGAATTTGACATTGTTCACAGATTATTTAGGTAATGTTAACACTTGCTCTCCACTTCTGAAAATGAAAATGCCTGGACTGGATCTGTAGTTTCTTAATAAAGGCTTTCTTAGTTTTAACTACAGAAGCCTGGATTTCTGAACTTGGTGTCCTGCCAGTACTGACACTAACCACCTTATCCCTTTTACCGCTTTAATTGTCCTTTAGAAATTTTGCTGGTTTCTTGCTTGTAGTCACTTCTATGCTACAAGACATAGACATACATATTGTTCTTCCCTCCTGAAAAAAACATGAAGAATGGTAAGAGAAGCAGTCTGACTCACCAATATAACACTCCTGTTCACCTCTCCACCAAAAGGCACTGATCTTTCTGACCTATTTCTTAAACTCAGCCATCTCTAGGATGCTTGTCATTTTCATAACAATTAACCATAAATAATAATACTGTAATAATAATAATAATAATTATAATAAGATAGGGTAATTGGTCCTTTCTTGTTGTTGACAATGCCACCCTCCAAAAACCAAAAACCTTATCAGGACTGCTTTTGCTTGTCTTGTATATCTTCATTAATAGGAACTATTCCCCTCAGATAGGAATTGTTCTCCTTAGAAAGGGAAACTTTCCCTGTAAATTCAATCTAATTTCAGCAAGGAACTTTAAAAAGTTGCTGCCCGAGTTCTTTTTCTTTTTTCTTTTTAAAAAATTCATCAAAATATAAAGATGTATAGTGGAAAACCCACTGTATCTCTCCAGTTCTGACAAAAGGAGAAAATATGTCCACTTATTGATTTCCAGTGATAGTTGGCAAAAAATTAAATTAAAGCAGATCAAATTGATATTTGTATTTGGGCCTGAGTTGCACTGGGCAGCCTCCCTATCAGTTCAAATTTCATCAGACTGTTTTCTGAATCACTGGATTGGGATCCTAAGTGACTGATGTGCCCAGATAAATATCCTTTATCTGTAGCATATTTTTTTAAACTGATATGTGACATAGAGAAGTAGATTGTGCACATCCAGAGCACTGCTGTGATATGTCGAATAGCTATATATTCTTTAGAAGGAGGGAAGGCATAATTAATGGTAAGAACTGGATAGAGTTCTGGCATGTACTATATCCATTTCTGCATGATATTGCACAAATCTGGCCCGTACTATGTTCATTTGTGCATGATATTTGGAAGCTAAGCAGGGTCAGCCCTGTATTTGGTACCTGGTTGGGAGACTGCCAATGAATACCAGGTGCTATAGGTTATATTTCTGAGGAAGGAATTAGTAAAACTACCTCTGAATATTCCTAGCCTAAGAAATACATGAGGGTCACCATATTCCCACAAGCACTTTGAAAGCACATGCACACACACACATGTGCCTTCACGTTGCCTATTGCCTGAAATTCATAGGCTTTTGCTGGTCCCTTACAAGTCTTCTATGTTTCTGTGAATACTCAGGTGGCTTTGTAAGTTCCTTTCACAGAAATAAAGCCTACAGCTCCTGGTATTTGTTGGCTGTCTTCCATCCAAGTACTAACTGCAGCTGACCTTGCTTAGCTTCAAAGATCAGATGGGATCTGGTGCCTTTAGGTTATTTAGGCATCACTGTACCTGAACAAGATCAACTTTTTTCCTTAGCTGTCCTACAGTATTTACTGTTTGTGGCAATCTAGTGTTGCATATAAACTGGAAGAGATAATTTAGCACATTAACATTCCCTATTAAGCCCTGATAGTCTTATAATGGAAGTAGTTATCAGTTTGCTTAGATTCACCAAGTGAAAGAAAGCCTGTCTGATCTTGTATTTGCTTTTTTATGCCTGTAGGTTTTCTCAGTCTTGCTTGAAACAAAAATCTGGATTTAATGAGACAGTGTTAGCCTCATCCTACTGGATTGACAAGGAGTATACACTAGACAAGACTATACTGGAACTGAATGGAATAAAATAGTGGGCATGTACATATATGTGTGGGTAGGTGGAGGTGGTGTTCCCATGTTTTAGGTTTTAAAAACAATACAGCCTCATTGTCATACTATAACTAACAGGGTATTTCTACTATGTTATTAGGCCAGTTCTAGCTTGAATGCTTCCAGACCTCAAATCTTCATGCATGGATACAGCCTACCTTTGTCCTAATTACTCTCTTGAGCCCCCCAAATCATAATATGACATTGAAACGTAGTGGCAGTGGAAGCATGCCCAGGTATTCTCTTGACAGCTTAAATGCACAAAGCTTGTTCTTTGGTTGGCTGACAATCAATCAGCTAGGCAAGAAATTGTTAAAGGATTACATATCCCAGAAGGAGTGCGGTGGGGGAAGGACCCACACGGAGATCATCTAAAGTATTCAGTCGGCAGTCACAAACCAATTGAGCTGGATTTTAATTCTTCACATTTTTCTGAACAAAAATTGCACATAGTTAAGGATATTGGCTAGAAATCTTGATCACAGTGATGAATGTATAACCTAGTTACACATTTGTAACTGTTTAGCACCTTTGAGATGAACTGTACAAAAGAAGTTGTAGCATAAGCTTTCGTAGACTTCCTCAGTTGCAAAAGCTTATGCTACAACTTCTTTTGCAGAGTTCATTTCAAAGGTGCTGCAAGATCCCTTTGCATACTGATATTCCAGGTTAACATGGCTATGTCTCCAAATACTACATTCATAATTTATTCCTATTCATACTCCTTGCATATTCAGTAGTGTAGGAAATATACAGCGATCATAAAAGTCCCCATATTGTGACATACTGGGCATCAGCAGCTGCGAGTGACAGGAGTCTGTTGTCCTGTTGATTGTGATGCAGCATACAGACGTTTCCACCTATTCTCAAGCTGACGAATCCTGCTTCTGATTCTTGACCCAGAGATTGCTTGCAGTGTGTATGTGTGTGTGTAAATGCCATCCTGCTGCATCCTGATCAACAAGAGAACAGACCCATGTTGCAGTGACTGCTGCCCGATAAGGAAGGAATGGCAAGGACTGGGCCTCGAGACACAAGTTAAGCATACTGTTTTAAGTATGGGGAAATGCTCTTTATTCAGGTTTTAATTGTTTTTAGCCATGGTTTGGAGGACATGCATGAGTCGTGTTTTCTCAGTCCTTTCTTACTAAACAAAATTACCACATAGGAGAAAAAAAACTGACATAGGCGCTTTACAGACTGCCCAAAAGGGCAGTCTGAAAAGTGTCTTCATTTGCTGCATGGAGGAGCCTCAGTGGCCAAACCGCGTGGCTCCTACGCATAGCAATAAGAAGCTGCAAAATGCAGCTTCTTGCGGCGCGTTATTACGCCGCAAGGCGCCAATGGCGCACTTGCAATGTCATTATTGCTGCGCGAGATGCGGACGCTAGGCATCTGTGACATCAAGATGGCGGCGCCCATGTAGAACGGGCGCCACCATTTTGTACGTGCTGAGCATCTGGAAAGGAAGCCCCTTTCTGACCGTAGTACGTGCTCGGCACGTATGTAATGTGCCATAGATTGCTTTGGTATAAATTCAAATAATCTAGGACTGTTAATCATTGAACAAGCAATTCTTTAATGGTGGCTGCAGCATATGGCAGTCCTGATTCAACACTTCTTTCTGGCTTCGCCCGGGAACCGCGCGGTTTGGCCGCTGCAGTTCGCGGACGCAGCAACTGGCGGCAGTGGCAGACCGCCCATTTTGGGCAATCTGTAACTCGGCTATGATTCTATGAAAGAATCCCTCTCACCAAGACAAACACACCAAAGAAAGAAACTGACCCAGTAAATTAATAGGAGAGAACAAAGGCGGGGTACAGACCGCCGCTTTGCGGCGGTCTGCCGCCGCCGCCAGTAGGTCCGCGGGGGAGCCGGAGCCTTCAGACGGCCCGACTCCCGCGCGGACCGAAAAAAGAAGCTCCAAAATGGAGCTTCTTTTACCGTCGCGTTTGCGACGTAGCGAGGCGCCAGGGGCGCGCTCGCTACGTCACAAGCGGCGCGACACGTCTGGACGCTGTGCGTCCAGTACGTAAAGATGGCGGCGCCCATGTAGAAGGGGCACCGCCAGCCCAGGGGCGTCTATAAGAGACGCCCCTTTTTTAAAATGGGACGTCCAGAGGACGTCCCAAATGGCGGTGCAGAAAGCACCAAAGTTTCAAATGTCTATACACCAATGCACAGAGTTTGGGAAACAACAACATGAGCTTGAAGTCCTACTGCGGGAAGATAAATATGACTTTATGGGCATATTGGAGACCTGGCGGGATGCCTCCAATGGCTGGAATATTACAATTGAAAGGTATAACCTATTCAAAAAGAATACATGTGGCAGAAGAGAAAGGGGTGTCCAAAACAAATTCAATCATACAGAAATCCATGAGAGTGATCATAATGGTCCATCTGCATGCATTTGGGTAAAAATAAATAGAGAAATAACTACAACACTGTGGTCACCACACCAGACCACCACACCAAGAAGAGGAGGGTCTAATGGTTTTTACAATTGGGACTATTGGTTGTTGCGTTCCTTCTTTGATTTTTAATATTTACTTTGGACCTGCTTGTTGTGGGTCAACAGTTTATTATATATTATAGGAATCTTGTTGTACATAATTTTTTGGTCTCTTAATTTCCAGTAGTTTCTCTATTGGTGATGTACAGTTGTCCATACAAATGGCTCTTGTTACTGCTTCTAGCAATGGGTTCTTCTATAATAATAATAAATAAATAAAATATTTATTTATAGCCTGCCTTTCCGTAGATCAAGGCAGGTTACAACAATTTCAGTTACAGGATAAAAACACGATAAACAGCAAATATACATTAAAATCACAGTACAATTCACAATATCACAATATAACAATATCCAGCTAGCATAGAATGTTCAACAACAAAAATAATAACAGTGGGGGGGGGAGGAGGCTATAAAGGAAAGGGGGAAGCTTTTTGGAATAAGAAGGTTTTTAGTTCCTTCCTGAACCGGTCAAGGGAGGTGGCCGAGCGGAGCTCACTGGGAAGCGCATTCCAGAGCCCAGGGAACCGCCTACTATAGTAGTAGAGAATGGCCTGGTAGGTGAGTAGGAGGTTGTTTTTGTTTGTTAGATTTTTTAATTTTGGTTCTCATAGAATCATAGAATCATAGAATCATAGAGTTGGAAGAGACCCCCTGCCATGCAGGAAATCCAGATCAAAGCATCGTCGACAGATGGCCATCCAGCCTCTGTTTGAAGACCTCCAAGGAGGGAGCCTCCACTACACTCCTAGGAAGTGTGTTCCACTGTCGAACAGCCCTTACTGTCAGGAAATTCCTCCTAATGTTGAGGTGGAATTTCTTTTCCTGCAGCTTGCATCCATTGCTCCGGGTCCTAGTCTCTGGAGCAGCAGAAAACAAGTTTGCTCCCTCCTCAATATGACATCCCTTCAAGTATTTAAATAGGGCTATCATATCACCTCTTAACCTTCTCTTCTCCAGGCTAAACATCCCCAGCTCCCTGAGTTGTTCCTCATAGGGCAAGGTTTCCAGACCTTTCACCATTTTAGTCGCCCTCCTTTGGACACGCTCCAGTTTCTCAATGTCCTTTTTGAATTGTGGCGCCCAGAACTGGACACAATATTCCAGGTGGGGCCTGACCAGAGCAGAATATAGTGGCACTATTACTTCCCTGGATCTAGATACGATACTTCTATTGATGCAGCCTAAAATAGCATTGGCCTTGTTAGCTGCCGCATCGCACTGTTGACTCATGTTCAACTTTTGGTCTACTTGGACTCCTAGATCCCTTTCACATGTTGTCTCCTTAAGCCAGGTGTCTCCCATCCTATATCTGTGCATTTCATTTTTTCGCCCTAAGTGCAGTACCTTACATTTCTCCCTGTTGAAATTCATTCTGTTAGCTGTGGCCCAGCTTTCTAGTCTATTCAGGTCATTTTGAATTTTGATCCTGTCCTCTGGAGTATTAGCTATTCCTCCTACTTTAGTGTCATCTGCAAATTTGATAAGTATGCCCCCAATTTTTTCCTCCAAGTCATTGATAAAGATGTTGAACAGTACTGGGCCCAGGACAGAGCCCTGTGGGACTCCACTGGTTACTTCTCTCCAGGATGAAAAGGTGCCATTGTTGAGCACCCTTTGGGTTCGGCCGGTCAACCAATTACAAATCCACTTAACAGTTGCCTTGTCCAGCCCACATTTTACAAGCTTGTTTGTGAGAATGTCATGGGGAACCCTGTCAAAGGCCTTACTGAAATCAAGATATACTATATCCACAGCATTCCCTTCATCTACCAAGCTGGTAATTTTATCAAAGAAAGAGATAAGATTTGTCTGGCATGACTTGTTTCTCTGAAACCCATGTTGACTTTTTGTGATTATGGCATTGGCTTCTAGATGTTCACAGACTCTCTGTTTAATGATCTGCTCCAGAATCTTTCCTGGTATTGATGTCAGACTAACTGGACGATAATTGTTGGGATCCTCTTTTTTCCCCTTTTTGAACATGGGGACAACGTTTGCCCTCCTCCAGTCTGCTGGGATCTCTCCTGTTTTCCAGGAGTTTTCAAAGATTATTGCCAATGGCTCCGATATTACATTGGCCAGTTCTTTTAATACCCTTGGATGTAGCTCATCTGGTCCTGGAGACTTAAATTCATTTAGGTTAAACAGGTATTCTTGTACTATCTCTTTACTTATTCTGTGCTGAAATTCCCCTATTCTGTCCTCTGCTCCATTATCCTCAGGTTGAGCACCCTTTGCCTTTTCTGAGAAGACGGAGGCAAAGAAAGTGTTGAGTAATTCTGCCTTTTCTCTGTCCTCTGTTAGCATTTTGCCATCTTCTGCACGCAGTGACCCTACCGTTTCATTCTTCTTCCTTTTGCTGCGGACATATCCAAAAAAGCCCTTTTTGTTGTTCTTAACCTCTCTAGCAAGCCTGAGTTCATTCTGCGCTTTAGCTTTTCTGACCTTATCTCTACACTTGCTAGCTATTTGTTTGAATTCCTCTTTGGTGATTTCCCCCTTTTTCCATTTCTTATACATGTTCCTTTTCAAATTTAGCTGAGCTGAAAGTTCCTTGGTCATCCATCCTGGGTTCTTGCGACACCTCCCATTTTCCTTTCTCACTGGAACTGTTTTAATTTGTGCCTTCAGTATCTCCTTTTTTAGAAACTCCCATCCATCTTGAACTCCCTTCTCTTTTAGTATTCCTGACCATGGGATCGCCCCCAGTATTTCTCTAAGTTTACTGAAATCCACTCTCCTGAAGTCTAGAATGCGTGTCTGACTATGCCTGGCTTCTCCTTTCCATTGTATAACAAACTCCAGGAGAACATGGTCACTTCCACCTAAGGATCCCACCACTTGCACTTCATTAACCAAGTCATCCTTGTTGGTTAGGATCAGATCTAAAATAGCTGATCCCCTTGTTGCCTCTTCCACCTTTTGGACCTCTTCCACCTTTTGGACCATGAAATTGTCTCCAAGGCAAGTGAGGAATTTACTAGACCTTGAGGATCTGGCTGAGTTTGACTTCCAACAAATATCAGGGTAGTTGAAGTCCCCCATCACTACTACATCTCTCCTTTCTGAGTGTGTGGTCATCTGTTCTAGAAAGGCATCATCCAATTCCTCCGTCTGACTTGGGGGTCTGTAGTAGACTCCCACCATAACATCCTTGTTGTTTCCCTGCCCTTTAATTTTTATCCAGATGCTCTCCACCTGGCTTCCAGGATTGATGTTTTGGATCTCTTCACTGGTGTAAATATCTCTGACATATAGGGCTATTCCTCCTCCTTTCCTGTTTGGCCTGTTTCTCTTGAAAAGGTTATATCCCTCTATTTCCACATTCCAATCATGAGACTCATCCCACCAGGTTTCAGTGATGCCTATTATATCGTATTTGCTTTGTTGTGCTAGGAGTTGAAGTTCATCATGCTTATTTCCCATGCTCTGTGCATTAGTGTAGAGGCATCTAAGACCATGTGTTCCCTTTACTTGCTGCCTGTGCAAGTTTTTTTGCCTCCCACTGTTGGGTCCTTGCACTGTTTGTCTTGTTCCCTCTCTGTCAGTTTGACTATCTTCTCCAGTCTTTTTGCCTTTCAGAATACTGTCTCCCTCCCCCACATAACTCAGTTTAAAGCCCTCCTGATCAAATTCTTGAGGCTATTGGCAAAAATGTTTTTGCCAACTGGCGTGAGATGCAACCCATCCCTTGCCAGAAGTCCCTCCTCATGGAACCGCAACCCATGGTCCAAGAATCCAAATCGTTCTTGGCGGCACCATCTACGGAGCCAGTTATTTACATTCTGTGATGTTGTATTTATTAATGGCTATTATAAGGAATGCTTAAAATATACTTAACCACGTAGCTGATCTAGCCAGTGTTTCCAGATTTTAAAAAGACTTTATGTTCTTCAGATGATTTATTGGAAGAGAATCCATGTGAGTCTCTATGTTCCCCCCTGAAAAAAAAGAAAAGGAGATTCCCCATTAAACACCTTCCTTCTGCTCAAAGATTATTAATCATTTCCCCATTAAACATGCCAGTTCTTGAAGAGGCTTGAAATGCTATGTGTTAGTGGCAAAATTACTTTAGATTTTGAACAATCTGCTTTTCAGTATTTGGAGTCTCCACTTTACTGGGTCCAGATCCTCTTTTTGACTATTAAACACATTTAAATGTCTGATACACTTGGGATGCTCTGCTCAAAGCTGTCTGGAAAATGCTGAGCATCCTTACCCACATGAATATGTAGGTCTCAGCTAAACAAAATATTACTGGTTATTCTGCAGTAGCCCATGGATAGAGAGCACTTGTGGTATAATGGTTTGAACGTTGGTCTACAACTCTGGAGCCCAGGGTTCAGTTCCTTGCTTGGCTGTGGAAACCCAATGGTAATCTTAGGTGAGTCACATACTCTCAGCCTCAGTGGAAGACAAATGTAAGCCCACTCCGAACAAATCTTGCTGAGAAAACCCCATGGTTGGTTCTTATGTTTACCATACATCAGAAACAATTTGAAGGTACGCAGCAAAACAACAAACAAACAACAACAACAACAGACCATGGATAAATATGGTTTGAGTAAAACAATGAAAACACATATATACTTACTAATGTGTACCCAGGAAAGAAATGTGACTAGTTTAAACTCTGGATGCACTGACTCTATCCACTACTATGTTCCTCTGCCTCCTCATGGAAAAAGCAGCAAAACTTTTGAGATTAGGGTGACTTTTAGAAAGTTTTTTTCCCCTTTCTTTTTGGAAACTATTTGTGATAAACATGAAAGTTTGAATCCTGCTCATACATTGTAGTGATTTTACTACACTGGTCTTGGTCGTGGTAGCAGGAAGAACATTGGTATGGGTTTAGAAACTATGACAGTTGTGTAAAATAGGCTGCTCAGAGCCGACAGATTCTGTTTACCTTCCTTTGTCAACACTGTGTGACTGGAAAAAGCAGAACTACTACCATGTGGCACCAAGAAGATTCTGGCTAAAATGTCCAGACTTTCAAATAAAGTGAATAAAAATATAATTCTTGACTGGTAGTGTAATACTTTGCTTAGTTTCATAGAGGAGAACAGCTACTTAGAATATTTACAAAATCTCGGGAACAACGTTGCTCTCTTATTTCTTCACAGATGGGAAGGAAAATTATCTCTAATTCACACCCATTCAAGTTGAATGTTTTAGATTTTAACCTCATTGACTTAAGTGGAATAATTTTAAAAGTCTAGTAGATTATACATACTGAATTGTAGCGCTTGTATGATTGCTGGTTGATGATTTTCCTAAAGGTTTTTCAATTGCATTTTCCTCTGTGTAAAAACTGTATGTGTGACTGCTGCTTTTGCAAATAAGTTCTGGCTTCTGATAACACTGCCCAGTATGTTTATGTCCTTCCTTATTAGTTGCGGCAGGTCTGTATATTTCTAACTCTGACCCACTAGTTGTCTAGGCCATGGTGCTTTGATGTGAGAGACTCACCCAAATGTCCTGCTCCACTCTTCCCCTTGAGCCTGCCTATTGCTACTCACATGTTCTAGAAATATTCATTTTAAATGGAGAGATTAAGAAAGGGAACAATCAGGATTGTATTGGTAATTTACAATAAATTATTTTAGTGTGCTTTGAATACTGTGTGAGAGAGCCTCCTAATTATAGTTGGAGTCATCACAGAGGGATGAAAAGGGGCAGCGGGGGGATGACTTTGAAATGTGGTTTTTGTATTCATTGTGACTATTTTCTTTGAAGGAAGTGTAGGCTTCATTCCCACTTACAAATAAATCGTCTTGTGATCTGAATCAATTGATCGATTTGACAGTGGAGCATGGTTCACACTACATTTGCTCCAATTGCATTTCCTCCTGTAAAATAACCTACTTGTGGTTCATATTCATTAATTAATTGATTCAAAATGGACCTGCTCCAGCTGTCCAAAGGACAAATTTAAATCTATTCCAATCTGCATCTGGTTCACACTTCCGCAGAACTGATTTATCCAAAAAGACACAGAAAAAATCAGCATCTAAAAGACACAGGTTAAATGGGTCTAGCGCATGTCCCCCCTCTTGAAATTGCTTGTGATTCGGTTCAAGTGTGAACTATGGTCATTTAAACCAGTTCAAACTGATTTGCGATCTGGTTTAAAAGGTAGTGGAAATGAGGCCATAATTGTCTGGCACATTTGGTGCTGAAGAGGAATTTCTCTGAAGGAAAGGTGCTAGAGAACCTATGATTTTTCATAGCATACACCAAGGTTCACTTGTTTGAGCTATCTAGATCACATTATGATTGCATTCTTGCTATTGTACTTTTGCATGGTTGTTTGCCTTGCCATGAATAGCAGGTATGTATGCTACACACAGTGAGGGACAGCAGTTCCGTCTTGCATTCAGTTCATGAGGTTGTGAAAGCAGGCTGCCTAGATTAACAATAATGTCTGTGATCTGTGATGCCACTTTGCATGAATATCAAAGTCTTTCAAGCCTTATGTATTGCTGCTGCTGCTGCAACAATTATTATTATTATTATTATTATTATTATTATTATTATTATTATTATTATTAAGCTTTATTTATATAGCGCTGTAAATTTACACAGCACTGTACATACAGTCTTTTAATTAGACGGTTCCCTGCCCTCAGGCTTACAATCTAAGAAGACATGACACAAAAGGGGAAGGGAGTGGAGGATGGAGCCAGATGCTTTCTGGGAAGGGCTCAGTTCCTTTGGGGAGGCCAACTGTGTTTCATGGTGTTTTTGCCACTAGGATTCAAAAAGTTTGATTGGATTCAAAGCAAAATGGATGAAGACTAGACAGGTATAAGGAAAGTGCCTTCTGCTGTGATGCTAAGTTGGTCCACCTTCTGTAAGAGTATGAGAAGAGTTATATTGGATCAGATGAAATGCCTATATGGTCCAACCTCTTTTCACACCATTGCTATAGTTCATTGCCTGTTTGAAGCCTACCAGCAGGCTGTGACTGTAACTGCACAATGTGCACAATGAGTGGACAGTGTTGTCCTCTCCAGTAAAATTTGAGAGCAAGGTTTTTCTGCAAGGTCTGCATTTCTTCCATAAACTGGTCTATTTTAAAGGGTTCCACGACATATGGGAGAGTAAGGGACAACTACTTAATGATCTCCCTCTCTCTCTCTCTCCTGTTTGTGGAGCTTAAACACATGTTTCAAAATACAAATGTTTCAAAATATCGGGATATTCCCACCAGCACTACTTCCTCAATATTTGCTCAAGAATGTTAGTATATATATATATATATATATATATATATATATATATATAGTGATTTGCACCTTGATTTCATTTGTCTGTGTAATCAAATGCATATGCTATTATATCCCACAGACTCAGCATAACCCTGATGATTGAACTATTCTACACTAATGTGGTATAAGAGGCAATTAATTATTAATTAATTCAACAAATTAATCCACTACTTCATTGAAAGATACTGTGTGGGAAGAATTGCTTTTAGGACTGCAGAGTAATTGGAAGCCTTACACATTACATGCTGAATAATTAAAGCAAGTGTAATTATAAAAGTACAGTGGTGCTTTAAAAACAGCATCAAATACAAATGTAACAGATATTATTTGATATGCTGTAATACTGTATTTAATCCTGAAAAAGAGAAGACCTGCTGGTTTGGGGAATAAGAAGTCAGAACTGTAGTCAACATATTCTAATATGATATTGTTTGATGAGCACAATGCAGTCAGGATATATTAATTAAAACCATTCTTAAATGTGAACTTTCAGGATACAGGGAATTCCCTTCTCCCCCATAAGCTACTCAGTATTTGCTCAAGAATGTTAGTAAATGTAGTGTTTTAAGTTCCACAAACAGTAGAAAATTGAAGAGTAGCACAAAAGATAAGGGTTTTTTTTTTTTACATCAAGAACCTTCAAGATCCTCTTGTAACAAGGCATGGGCCTCTAGGTACCAACCCAACCAAATAGCTTTAGGGCGAGTCCTCAAATCACCAACTTCTCCATGCAAATACAGTAGCTACAAATTGCTGATACAATTGTTACACTGAATGTTTGTGATAATATTTCTTCAAGAGGCTCCAAGTACCAAATACCTGGATTTTAAAACTTTATAGCCTGGAAGTAAGAGATGTGTTTGCCCTTCTTTGCAAGTGTACTATAGGCATGGATGGAAATAGTAATAATTTCCATATCAGAGTGCTGATATTTAGATAAAGCCTAGGGAAAGAAGCCAAATTAACTCTACTGGAATAAATAGTTTAAATGCACTATAAAATGATAGTTTCTGTCAATACTAGCAATTGGCAGCTGGATGGAGTGGAGGCCTGTTGCTTTCGCTCTTGGGTGCAGCGACAGTGACTGAGGAGGCTGTTTTGTTTCTCTTTTGCAGGATTTTCAGCTATGGCATGTCTTTGGATTTTGTTTGTTTGTTTTCTGTTTCTGTTTTTTATCAACTATATTGCAGCCCTTGGAATTAGATTTTCTTGAGTATGAAGAGTTCCTTACCTTCACCTCAGTTCTGTTCTGCAAAGTATTATGTGTTCCCTTGTTTATTCATTAAGACATATATTTATGTCCTATCTGTCCCCAGAGGAATTCAGGGCAACATACAGGATCCCTTCCCCCACTTTATCCTAAAAGCCCTCTGAGATAGGGGTGAAAGATGTTGGCAGATTCAAAGTTATCCAGTGAATTTATGTGTTTATGACTTTTTGTTTTCCACAAGAAAGCTGTTCCTTGCATTAGAATCTGCCAGCACCTCTCACCCCTATCTCAGTTGGTTGCTTGTGAGAAATAAAACAACTGTGTCTAAGAACAGTAATAAATGTTGGACTCTTTTCCATGCAGAAACGTCTGGTCTTGGACTGCGCAGGGTTGGAACACCTAAGATTGCTTTCATTTATGAAAGCCACACATCTCTTTGACCAAGGCTTCGACAGAAGCATAGCAGGAGGAGTGAAACTGGAGGAGGAGCATGGTCACGGGGAAACAATATTTAGGAGAAGTGAGAAGAAAGTGTGGAGGACACTGAACGAGGTGGATGTGTTGTAGGCTGGGGTGGGAAGGGGGTTGCGTGAGAGATGATGGAAAGGGAGGTAGAGGAACCACAGATAGAACAAGAGAATACGTGAGGAAGGTAGTCAGAGAGCGTGAGGGGAACATCATCCCTGTATTGAATTGTACTCCAAATACCAAGACCTGGATGGGCCAGTCCCCACGTAGGTGCCAGTTAGTGTGAACGGCAAGCACTGCAAAGGCGCTTGACTACCCTGTCATTCGTGCAATCACTTTCACTGGTGTTTCCCTGCTGGGTCAATACCGGGTCATGTGTGAAAGTCTTTCCTATGATCGGCCGGGAAGGACGGGACAGGACAATGACATCCTGTCCCTCATGTGATAACCACCATAGGTGCTCTCACTGCCCCGACTGCCTCTACAAATCAACTTTCTCTTCAGTAACTAATGCAAACCAAGATTTGTGGCTGTAGATGCAAATTCTCTTCCATATATCCCTGATGCTATGTGAGAGACTTGCTTCAGGTACTCATGTCAACCTGATAGTATAACACTGCGCTCCAGATTTCTAGGACAATATGAAAATCCAATGGCAGTGTCATAGAATAATCCACATTACAGCTTCTTTCCTCTCCTCTCAAGACAGTGACAACCCAGAGTGGCCCTACTGTGTGATTCCAGGCTTCTGGAGTTACCCAGAAGTATGAAAAAGTGAAGCACTGTTGTGCTTCCCAAGCAGCTGGCATAATGTAAAAAGCCCAGCCATAAAGATGCTTTTTTATGCTTTAGGAAGAAATGGCCCAGGAGCTATTGTGTAGCATTGCAGAAGGATTCCAAGAACTGATGTGGAGTATTTAAACCTCCCTAAGAGTTGTATGGGTGATGGAGGATGTGTGAACCTATTATATTCTCCTTTTATTTGAGAAAAACCTGGTATAGTACCATTTAAAGCTTGACTAAATAGGACTCTCACCTACAAGGCCAGACTCACTCTTCAGTTGCCTGTATGATTTTTCCAAGTCTCCCATGAGGGGTAGAAACTTAAAAGCTTCAAGCTTGCTATTTAATCCACTCATGTCCCTAGAGTATCTTCAAGCTGGAAAAAAACACCAGCCATGATATCATATCACTTCTAATGTTAGAACAGGTTTTCCCTGGATGTCATTTAGAATGGTATATTTTTTAAAAGTGACCCTGCTCATATCATTGACATATAATGAAACCGGTTTCTGACAATGGTGTTTTAATGTGATTTCCCAATTTTCCTTCTCCCTGTAAGAGTGTTAACTTCTGCTTCATTAGCTGCATTGTGAGTTCATGTAGCCCCTATGGAGCAATATTTTGCAAATGGCAAAAGAATGTAAGTTTTAAAAATCCCCAAAATAAAACCAGCCAGCAACTCTTTTTGCCAGTTCACATAACTGCAAACGTGTCTGAATTACTCTGTATTTCACCTCTCTGTCCCTGAAAGGAAGGCCTGAAACAAAGTGGCAAAATAAAACATAATCCTGTCTATGTCTTCAAATATACTCCTCATTGAATGTCAAAAAGGGCTTCCTTAGAGTCCTCACACATCATTCCTCACGAGACAGTTTTTCTTCAAAAACATCTCATGTAAACTATAAATTGGGGCTTGACCTCATGGCTGCAGTCCAAACTGCCCCCACTGCCCAGAAATGATCATCCAGAAAGCAACAGGCACCTAATGGAGAAACAAAGAGGACCAGCATCTGCATCTGGGCTGGCAGAAGCATTCCAGGGCCCATTGGGGCTGATGGTGTTCACCACATTATCCTTGTCCTTCTCGCCATTGAGATGGAAGAATGTGGCAGGAATGGCATGTACATGGTTATAGATACTCATGTTATTATTTTCATTTAAAATATATATGATCTCTTTCGCATTACAATGATGCTTCTGTCCAGATAAATGAGTTTAGCCTGAGGGCAATAGAAGCAGACTCCATTTCACTACTGAAGTGAACATAGTGCTATGATGTAAGTGTCTTTGAAATGCAGAACAGCATATACATGGAATATTTCTTTCTTGAATTTCTTAAATCAGGATTAGTAAACACTTGTTTGTGTATGTGCTTTCAAGTCACCTGTTGATTTATGGTGATCCCATGAATTTTGTAGGATTTATTAGACAAAGAATACTCTGAGGTGGTTTGCCATTGCTTTCTTCTGGACTGTAGCCCAAAGGATTTGTTATTCCTTGGTGGTCTCCCAACTAAGTACTAACCAGGTCTGGCCCTGCTTAGCTTCCAAGATCAGATGGGATCTGGTGGTTATTAGGTTTTTAGGTCTCTAGCAAACAGCTGAAGGATTTTTGTTATTTCATTTTTCATGTCACATGTCAGGAATTTTGAAGCTTAGAATGATGATGAAAGGTTGTGGTGCAAAAAGAAATATTTTTGAAATCATTTTGTGGTACACGTTTGAATACATATATCTATCTAAAAGTCCAGGCTCTAGGATTGCCTAGCTGCGCCAGGTCTCTGGGAGAGTATCTTTGTGAATGAGAGAGTGTATAGCTGCTGCCTTCGAGGAAGACATCTCATTGGTATGCATTGGACACTATATCTGAAGTAAAGAGTTGTTCTTCAGACACTCTGTTGAGGGCTACCCTTAGTTCTTTTTTCTGGCCTTGAAAAATAAACATATAAAAACTGTCATAAAGAGGCATTGGGATAGACATTTTCTCTCTGTGTGTTTGTGTGTGTGTGTTTATTGTGCTGTTTGCTACTTTTAAATCTTCTGGGGTCAAATATTTATAGACATTTTGATGTCTTACTTTATAGTGTATGAGGGCCTTTCCCCTCAGTAGTCTCATGCTCGCTCAGTAGTCTCATACTTATTTGGCTGCACTACTACTGTCTGCGGCAGATGTGCTCTTGCTGATCAGTGTATACATAATGTGTTCTTTCAGGTGTGAACTCTTTTGCAACCACCAATTCTTCTTTGCAGTCTCCGTGACTCACACAAATGAAATCACACTGTGCCTGAGTAGCATATCCTCAAAACTTTCTAGAGCTAAACAGCATTTTAGTGGAAGTTGTGTCTTCTTTATTATGTGTTGATATGCTTACTGTTCTCACTCACTCTCTTTTCTGTTTTCTGCAGCAGCAACAAATTGTTCCTCAGAGTGTTTAGTGCTTGCATTTTTGGATTTTGTTTTATTTTTCCTTCTGCTCTTTACCTTTAGACATGTATTCTTGAATTCTTTTGGTTGTTCTCCTAGGTGTGATCATTGATACTCCTCCACCAGATCTCTGTGGCATCCCCATGACAGAACTTTGTGGCTCCTCCAAGAAGTGCTTGTGATGAGGGGAAAAGATCCCCTTATCTTCAGCATCTTGGGTACAAACGTCATGCCTTCTGTGACAAATGCCACATTGAATCTTGGCTGGATTGCCAAATACATTAGAGCAGTGATGGTGAACCTTTTATAGACCGAGTGCCCAAACTGCAACCCAGACCCCACTTATTTATTGTCAAGTGCCACGTCTCTCTGGCTTTCTAGTAAGAAACTCTGGCAAACTCTGTGCTAGGGTGACAGCATGTGTACCCACAGAGAGGGCTCTGAGTGCCACCTCTGGCACACGTGCCATAGGTTCGCCATCACTGCCTTAGAGTCAAAGGAACTGGGTCTGGCATTGAAAGGGACGAAAGCAAAAGAGAGAGAAAGAGAAAGTGGGTTCCTTCCCTCTGCTGCACCTGGTGCCTCCATGTACATCTAGTTTATGGGAGAAAGGCAGGGAGGGCTGTTGGGTTGAAGAAGAGGCAAAAAAGAAGGAGCATACCCAACCACCTGCCTTCCCTGCTTCTTTCTTTCATGGCCAAGGCACATGGTCCTTGAAGGACAACTGCAGTGAGGCCATAAAGGGTACAATTGGAGAAGAGCCCCTTCCTTCCCTTCTCTGTCAGGCTCTGCTGCTATGGCCCCTGAGGGGCTGGACTTGCTCACCCTCCCTGCCTCTTTCTTGACCCATTTGCTCACCTCTTTGCCTCATTCCCACCCTTCCTGCCTTCCATGTCCCCATCCGTTTTCTCTGCCTGCCCACTTGTCCCCTGCCTCTTTTTTGGCCCACCTGTCCACCTCCCTGCTTTATTTCCTGCCCTCCCTGCTTCTTTCTCCCTTAGCCAGGGTGGACATGGAGCCACCAAGCACAGTGGAGGCAAGGGGCATGGGAGAGCAGCTGGCAGGGTGGCCATGAGGGTTACGTGGGGAGCGGAGGCACCAGGCGCATCTTCTACCAGGCACTGCCACTATCATGGTTCCTGGGGAGCTCACTTGCACCCTGTCTCTTTCCCTACTTGCCTGCATCCCCCCATCCTCTTTCCCCACCTAGCCATTTGTCCACCTGCCTTTTCCCCCACCTGCCTGCTTGCCTCTGCCTCTTTCAATGCCTCTTTTCCTGCCAGCCTGTCCCCTCTCCACTCTCTTGCCTGCCTCTTTCTGCACCCACCTTCCCACGCCCTCGCTACCTCTCTCACACAGCCAGGCCCTCATGTGTGTGGGAGAAGGAGGCAGAGAGGGCGATTGGTGGCAGTGGCAGCGATGCCCCGTCTCTCCTCACTAGCCCCTTGCTGCCTCCAAGAAGGTCCTGCTTAGGAAAGGAGGGTGCTGCAGATATTTGTCATTTTCCCTCTTTCAGAAGGGTCTTGTGTCCCAACCCCCGTGAATGTGCAGGATTGGCTGTACAATTGACCCTCCTTATCCACGGATTTTTTATCCACAGATTTAAGCACCCATGGCTTGAAAATATTTTAAAAAGTATAAATTCCAAATGGCAAACCTTGATTTTCAATTTTATACCAGAGACATCATTTTGCTCTGCCATTATATTTAATGGGACTTGAGTATCCACAAATTTTGTTATCTGTGGGGGATCCTGGAATCAAACCCCAGCGGATAACAAGGTCCCATTGTACTTTGATTCTGTGAGCAACAGCGGAGAGTATCTCTCTACAGTCTATACCAGTGGTCCCCAAACTGTGCCCTTTTAGAGATTTTGGACTTCAGCTCCCAGAATCCCAGACTATTGGCCAACATGGCAGAGGCTTCTGGGAGCTGAAGTCCAAAATCTCTTAAAGGGCAAAGCTTGGGGACCACTGTTCTATATCATAGACAACCAGCATCCTTTTGGGACAGGCAGTCACCACATTGAAGGGACACACATCACGATGACTAAGACAGGATACTTAGCCTTGTCATTATTGGGTTTGAGAAAGGAGTTTTTCCCCATGTTGATACTGTGAAGAGTCTCCATCATGGTCTATGTTTTATAAGCAATCAATCTGATTATGCATGGTACTTTCAGGACTATCACATCTCAGTTGCCCATTCCAATAAAATATTTGATATCACGTTGGATGTACTGCATCATACCCAACAATCAGAAAATTCTTTCCCCCTCATGATACTGCTATAATGTTGTAGATTTCAGAACCCAAGATGATTTTGCAAATATCTGACAAAGCATCAGTGGTTTAGTCCATTAGCCAACTAACTAATACAGTAACATTTTATTGTTCAGGTTCTCTTCCTTGCATCACATTTGGGGTCTGCTGTTATGGCTGAACCTATATGTGAACCATCAACAAGCTGAGACTGTTGACAAATGGCCTTTGGAATCTGGGAATACAATACTTGTCTATTTTTTTAATCTTCTCCACCAAGAAGCCCCTTTAGCCTGTCCTCAGAATGAAGAAGTAGGGAAAATAATTGATTATCCTATATGGGTGATGGATGGTATGCGGATCAAGTGGTGAGGATTTACCAGGCGCTTGATTTGGTAATGAAACATTTAGAGCCACTAGCTAAGGCCCAGTTTTCAAGCCCACCCTGTGATCCTGTCTCTTCTTTCTATTGCAAGATAGACATGGAACGTGCCATCATCAATTCCAGCTGTGTCACAAAAAATGAGAACCTGTACAGGGCCCAAGAAGAGAACTCTGATATTTTAAAGCACCCATAAGCCAATTCTGTCATTGCTGAAACATTAGAAGGGAGAACTTTGCAAAAGCCACATGACAATTTTATATGATAAGGGAGGAACAAAATTAGATACAGTGGCAAGGAAAACATACTTCACTGTGGCCCTCTCACTTTGAATGGTTAATTATTAATGGATATCAATGCATATGGATATCAACAATTTCTATGGGCAAAAGTGGCAGTATTCTTAAACCGTCTTCAAGAGGATGAGAAGAAAATAGCATAAGTTTCCCAGATGGAAAACACATAGGTTAGCAACCCAGTATGTAAACACAGCAAGACACATGACCAGTTGTAGTACAAAGGATATGTCAGAAGCTTTTGTTTTACACAAACATTTATGTTTACATTGAATTGGCCTCACTCCTGATTCCAGTTTCACAACTGATGGCCTTTTGATTACAAGAATATCTTCAGCACTGTCAAAGACAAGAATCTCGCCGATAATAAAAGAAAGAAAGAAAAACTGCAGTTCTCCGCAACCAAGAAATAGTATCCATGAGCATTATTTGCAACATCTGAGCTAGTATCGTATCTTCCTTTTACAAAAAACATCCATGTTCCTCAGATCTTCAAAGCATCTGAGGAAGTAGACTGGAGTCTTCAAAAGCTCATGCTGCCAACTTCTTTCTTTCAGTTAGTCTCAAAGGTGCTACAAGATCTCTCTACATACTGATTCTACAGACTAACACAGCTATATCTTTGAATTAAAAAACCCATCCAGTAAACAATTCTCTGGCTGTCCGAACCATCGCTAGTATAAGATGTCCTTGTGAAGCTCATCTTCAGAGAAGTCCTATTCTATTGAAAAATACAAGTCTTATTTCAGCAAGTGTTACACTGACTCTTTAACAAGGTTTTCTCTGCAAAGTGTCAGAATTTTGTGAAAGCTTGAGGTGAAGTATGCATTTTCTTGTAACAAGTTTCATGGGGTGCAAAAATTCCTACTCATCTCTGAACTAATGAAATTTCTTTCTACTTCTAGTTGTCAGTATAATTTTCATAACTTCTATGAAACAGTTGTGTCAAGCACAACTAATTGGATTGGAATATGCCTTTTATAAGTGCTAAGTTATACTTGGACACAGACATACTCTACACACCAGTATTAGTATGAAACAGGTACTTTCCAGTGTGAAAAATATAATTCAAGTCTTGTTCTTTCTATATAGATGCAGACAATGTGAGACGTCATAAACAGTAAAGTTGGGTATGCCTCCTTGTTTCTGGTCAGTAAGATCTTATTGCTTTCAGACTTTCTGGTGTATATGAGTAAGGGTACAGTGGTTCAAAGTTAGATGTTTTGTTTCTGGTTGGTGTTCTATATTTACTTTCCAGACACTTAGAGTTCTGATAAAACTCCTTATTTTTTTGTCTCCTGACTAGACAAATGCTGAACTTGAGTGTGACATATGCCATGTCTGCAAAGCTGCCACCAAGCATCTCCACACATAGTTCTCTTCAGATAGCTTTGTCTGGGAAGACTGAAAGTGTGTTCAGCTGTGACATGTAGAACCCTTCTTAATTAAATTAATAAATATATCAATTAAAATACAGTACAAAAATACACAGTAAAACCAGAATGTCTTAATGAGATAGACATTATAGACATTATAATCAGGAAACCAATAATGCATGTTGCAAAGCTGTGCAAGAAAAGCGAAGATTGGAATTATTTTCAAATTCAGTGATACAGTAAAGAGATTAAATATGTTATATTGTTATTTTCTCTGTTGGTTTTTCTCTTCAGTGGTTAACAGAAGCACTCAATAATTCTGTATTCTTTTAAAAAGTCTCTCTTTTGGGTTGCAGTCCAGGTTCTTGCCTGAAGGAATTTTTTTTACAGCTCTGCTTCAGACTTGAGTTCAGTAGCAGAACTGCTGACAGTGTTATCAATGCAGCAACACTAGTGTTTCCCCATAGTGTCTGGAGGGTGAAAATTATGAGTGGCCTGGAACGTAGATCAGATGAAATGAACCCTTTGGTTTCCCAACAATGTGATTCAGGTAGTGCAGGATATACTTATGTTTTTGACAGGGAGATCTTGCTATACAGTGCTTTGTAGGAGGATATTGGTTTTCCTTCTGGGATCTGTTAGCTTGGGAATAATGAGTTGATGTTTATGACTGCAACAGTTATACTTGGAATTATTACTAAAGAAATTCAAGGAAGAAGTGCAAAGGCAGGTTAAAGTTGAACATAAAGAAAACAAAAATAATTACCATAGATGATTTACATAACTGTAAAGTTGAAAATGAAGACATTGAAATAGTGTAAGACTTTCCATACCTTGGTTCTCTCCTTAATCAGAAAGGTGACAAGATCCCAAATTGTAAAGATATAACATTCAGTACTAAAGTTAGGATGGTCTGTGTCATTGTATTTCCAATTGTAAAAGCTGGAGAGTGAAGAAAGTTGATAGGAAGAAAGTCAACTCACTTGAAATGTGCTAGAGAAGAGTTCTGTGGATACCGTGTTTGCCAAAAAAGACCTATACATGGGTCCTACAGCAATCAAACTTGAAGCCTCCCTAGAACCAAGATGACTAAACTGAGACTATTGTACTTTGGACATATTGTGAGAAGGCATTACTCACTAGAAAAGATGATAATGCTTGGAAAGATGGAAGGCAGTAGGGAAAGAGGAAGACTACATTCCAGATGGATAGACTCAGTCAAGGAAGCTCCAGCCCTGAGTCTGCAAGCCCTGAGCAGAGCTGTTGATGATAGGGTGACTTGAAGGTCTGTCATTCATAGGATCGCCATAAGTTGAAGTTGACTTGAAGGCAGCAGCAACAAGAAGAAGTTATAAGACTCCATGGCCATTGGTCTGAGGGATCCCTATCCTATTTAATATCTACCTGAAACTGCTGGGAGAGGTTGTCTGGAGTTTTGGAGCAAGGTATCACCATTATGCTGATGATACCCAGCTCTGTCACTTATTTCCACCTAATTCCAAGGAAACTGTTCCTGTCCTGAACTGGTGCCTGGCAGCTGCGCTAGAATGGCTGAGGGCAAACAATTTTGAAGCTTCGTCCAGACAAGCATACTCCTGAACAGTTGAAAGAAAGTTCTGGAAATAGGGATTCAATCTGTGTTAGATTGGGTTACATTCCTCCTGAAAGCTCAGATTCACAGTTTGGGGGTACTTTTACATTCAGCTGTGACCTGGAGGCCCAGATCTTGGCAGTGACAAGCAGTGCTTTTGCACAGTTAGAACTAGTGTGCCAGCTGTTCCTATTCCTAGAGAAGTCACATCTGTCCATGGTGGTACATGCCTTGGTTACATCCTATTTGGATGAGTGTAATGCACTCTGTATGGGGCTGCCTTTGAATGGTGCTCAAAAACTTCAGATGGCCCAAAGAGCTGCAGCCAGGTTGTTAACTGGAGCTGACTACAGGGAGCATACAACTCCCTTGTTGCAACAGCTGCACTGGCTGTCCATCCATTTCTGGGCACAATTCAAAGTCCTGGTTTTGACCTATAAGCCCTGTATAGCTTGTTTCCAGGTTATTTGAAGGAATGTATCTCCATGTGTGAGCCCATTAAGTTTTTAAGGTCATGTGAAGACATCTTCCTTGCTTTACACGATAAGAGCAGCCAGGGTGATACATGCTAAGCAGTGGAAAAAGGAGGGGATACCCAACATAAATGAATGGAAATGGAAAATGTTCACATATATCAAAAATGGTAAGTTAATATGACTACTTAGAAACACCGCTATACAAAAATTTGAAAAAGAGTGGGAGGGATTAAAGAATATTTGAACATGTTATGAATGGATATTCTGGTCATCTTTAGAGGATAAATAGATATGTACAGATGCAAAATCATAACTTAATTATTAAGAAAAATATAACGACGGAAAATTAATTGGGGGTAACATAATAGTCTGAGAATCAGGATAAATCAACAAATAGGATAGAGGAACAAGATTAAAGTGAAACACACACATACAAATATGTATATATAGAAGAAAAATTAAAGAGGAACAAAGCAGGTAAAATCACGCAGGAGTGGAGGAGAGGAAGGTATATGTGTGTTATGTGTTTTATGTTTTTAGATTTTCAAGACGAAGAATGTTTTGTTATTGTCAGGGACTTATGGTAAGGTGTGTTAGTAAATTTATACATGTCTGCTTTTGTATTTTTTCATGGTGAGCAATTCTGTTTGTTATGTTTTATGTTTCATATGTGTTATATGTGGGTTCATGTGGAATAAAAATACTTATAAAAATAAATACTTGATCTAAACAAATGTATAGTTGCAAGATCTAAAACTAGAGGGATTAGTTCTCTGCATGTTCTTCCTCTACTACTTTACAGCTCCTAAATTTTATCTTCTCAATCTCCGTTTCCATTAGTGAGTCCTCCTCACTCTTTGTACTTGTAAGCCCTTATCTTATTTCCTTTATATATTCCTCTCTCTAGTGTTCTGTTCTGTTGTATTGTTTTCCCCAAGGAACAGTCTCCTCATCAAGCCAACGTCTTCTTCTTCCTCTTAAGTTTAGGACCTGAAACTGTCCTTGTCACTATCATTTAATTCTTCTCCACTGCCTACAAATCTTTCCCATCTGCTACCAATCTGAGTATGCTTTTTCTCTCTCCAGTTTTGTCTAGCCTGTATCTATAGACTTAAAGATCTTTGAGGAAGGAGCGTAGCAGTTTCTCAGCAACCTCTAGCACATTTAAATAAATTATTATGTGGAAACAGTTAATCAAAAATACTTGTCTATACAACAGGAAACGAATCAGGTGCATATAGCAATGAAGAACCAAATTACTAGTGAAAAATTCCAGGCTAGCACACATGTTCAGTAGTAGAGGGGCTGGTTTTATAATGGATTAGCTGATGTCTATTAAATTTTGATTTCCCACTACTTTCCCACTAGCTGATGGGCCACATATTTACTCTTTACTTCTTTTGCTGTCTTCGACATACAGTTCTTTGCTCAAGGATAAGGATAAGGACTGGTAACAGGAGAGGATTAGTTTGGTCATGTATCTCACTTGAGAAGTCTTGCAAATGGGGTTCAAGATGAGATCTCTACCTACTGCCAGCTCAGTGCCATTAAATGAATCATTGCTTCTGTTCCAGCAAGTTGCAGCTGGTGAATTGGGCAGATTTTCTGACGTCACAATCGTGCTCCTGTCTAAATAAAATGGAAATTACTTCATGGAAGGCTGTTTGACAGGAAGGCACTAACATGGTTTTTAAAGCTCTGTAACTAAATGAGATGCTTGTGAATTGACATCAAAATATTGTAACAGGCCTGTGAGTTTCCTAGGCTGCTGGACCTGACCTAGACAAGTACAGTCCATCGTATCATGTCCATGGATTCTTTATCTACAGATTCAACCACCCACAGCTTGAAAATGCTGAAAACAGATTAAAGTAACATAAAATAAAATTAAAAAGCAAACTTTGACTTTGCGATTTCATATAAGGGGCACCATTTTACTATGCCATTGCATTTAATGGGACTTGAGCATCCACAAATTTGGTATCCACAGGGAGATTCTAGAACCAAACCGCAGTGGATACCAAGGTCCCACTGTATGTACTTATTAATTGTTGAAAATTATATCTATTCCAAATGGTCATTTATAAGGATGCAGTAATTTGTTTTGATTTCTATGGCTTTCAAACTTTCTGGAATACAAGATTATTCTGTTCCATTTATGCACCAGTTTGCTTTTTTGGGAGGGTAAATTTTCAACATGAAAATTCATGTGCAGTCATGTATGCATTCTGCTCAAAGTCATGTTGGTGTGAGAGGGACATAAATATGGCTGAACTTATGCTTTCTGCTTCTGTACATGGCTTTGCAAAAGAATCAGTGGTTACAGTAGACTCATAGAATGAGCTACAGAGTAAAGTGTAAATGGGCTATTGACCCCCACTCTTTTGTTCCTTTGTGTGTCCACCGTACAGACTCACACCGCACGCACATACCCCTCCCTTCACCAGAGCTTTGAGAATACAATGCTCTCCCTTTGCTGTGGCCTTGAAGGGAACAGGATCATCCTAGCTAGTATCCCTTTGCATTCCAGATTCCAAGCAAATGTAATGCCATTAAGAAAGTCTGTGAACGCTGCATGGACAGTAAATGCAACCAATTATTTGTTGTTTAGACAATAGCCAATTAACTGCCTGTTGTATAATCATGTGTGTACTAAATCGCCAGTTAAGCTAATGCTATGTAAACAATGAACTGTGTTTTGCTATAAAAACTTTTGGAAATGGCTATTGGGTGCGGCAGCAATTTTATCACCATCTGCTGGTGTGCTGACGTCTTGGCCAATCAATAAAGTGCATATTGCCTATGGACATTTCGGGTTCTCGTGTCGTCACTTAAGGACACTCCTTTCAAATGAACAAGTTGGGAATGTTTCCCTAACAGGTGTATTCATTTCATTTTAAGTAAGGAATTGCATTACAAAAATCTGAGAAGTACAAAACTGAAGGATAATTGCATTCTGGTTTGCATTCCATTCAATTTAAAATGGAAAGCACTAATTGATTTCATGTTCTTATTTCTGCCCTCAAAGGGCACTTTACAATATAATAAAATGCACAAACTATCATAAAACAACTCATATATCAAGTAAAAGGTGGAGGAGAGAAGCAGGGCCTCAGAGTATGACATAGTCATGTAGGCAGATTTGTTTGGGAAGAGAAGTCCTTCAGCTACCTGAAGTTGGTAGTCAATGCAAATGTTTCATTGTTTTTACATATGCAGATCATTGTGCATATCAAATTCTTCATCAGCAACAGTTTTCAAATGGTCTTCAAAATGGTCTAACACAGGAGCTTAGCACACAGCAAAATAAAGCAACTTACAGTTCCCGAATTCAAGCCAAATTCTGGCTGCCCCCTGGTGTCATCGCATGGGTTTCCCCCCCCAAATCACCATCTGGGTACATCCTGGCTCCAATACTGGTTCCTGATCTCGCTTTGGCAGCCACTTCTCAACGTCGGAAAGCTCCCAGCTTTGAAAAATGGCCACCAAAGTGAGTTTGGGGACCAATTTTGGATCCAGGCTTTACCTGGATGGAAGTTTGGGGGCAAAAGCCAAGTGATAACACCAGGGAGTAGTCTAAATTTGGCTTGAATTCGGGAGTGGTGAGTCGCTTTATTTTGCTTTGTGCTAAGCTCCATAAAGTATAATGGTGCCAAAACAGGGATACTAAGGCATATATAAGATAAACAATAACTATTTGCTATTAGTAAATATGTGTAGAATACAAATTTAAGCTGGCGAGAAGCTTGGCCAAGGCCACCATCATATATACTCTTATTCCAAGATCCTCTCTCCTCTTTGTCTCTTTCCCTCCCACCCCAGATTAAGTATTAATGTGTTTTGTCCCCATCTAGATTATTGCTCCTCCAAGGTACTGATGTAAAACTGAAAATGCATCATCCTAGTAAGATGGAAAAGAGAAGCAGATCTGGAATGTCAAAGTAACACTGTGAGAAAATGAGATGTTCATGCTCTGATCTCCAGATCTTTAAAAGACTGTGACAGGTTAACCAAATGTTTTGTAGATGTGTAGTCAGCATGATGAACCAGTGAATTCCTGTTGCACAAATACAGACACTGCTCAGACTGAAGTAGGAGCCTAAGAAAAACATGTATATTTACCAGCTAATTTACAGATGGATCACATGAATTGCTTTACTTAAAAATGACTTAATTTTGTCAAATGGAATTTATGTTGAAATAATTGTCCATAGGACTGCAACCTTAGGCCTGGTTCAGATAGCTTTACCTTATCACACTCCATTCTTCCAAGAACAACTGCCTTCCTATGCCTAGAGCATTTGTGGAATGACAGTTAATCATGGAACAATTAAATTGTTCATTAGTATTCTAGGACATTACAAGAGATGATGATTTTTTTCTGGTCGTGGGCATCATTTCAATAAACTGAAGACAGTGCACTGGTAAAATCTAATGACTTTTCTGGTGCCACAGCAGACTCAAATAATTTGAAAGGTGTCAGCCCACAGTCACCTAAGTCTTGTTCTTGTTTTCATTTTCTCTAGTTAAAAGCTAGAAAACCTGGTGGAACAACTATTTTGCAGCTGTTTGCTTTGAGTAGTCATTGGTGCCTTTCTGATCAGGGCTAATTAATTGTATAATAATAATAATAATAATAATAATAATAATAATAATAATAATAATTTGTATGCCTTTTTTAGTTAAACAAAAATGAAGCAGTTCATATGGGACAGGGTAAAATCAATAGAAAACACAGCACATCTTGACAGTAGAGATAAGAAATAACTTCCTAAAAAGGGTAGTTCTTCATAATCTGCAAAGTATGTTAGGTGCTGGGATTTCCAGAATATATTTGCTGTAGTAGAAAGCTCTGGGATATACTCCTTGTAGATGCCACTAAGTGCTAAGGCAAGCTTAATGTTGAACACCAATCAATCAATCAATCAGTATTTTGGTCACTGACCAATATAAAATAAAGTAAATAGAATAAAATAATGAAATTAGAATAAGTATACTAAATATGTAAAATAAGTAAATTAGGTAGAATAATAAAGTAAAATACAGTTGTTGATACAAAATCAGAGATGATCTCTTCCATCTGACATCAGATATTACCAACTATTGAACATTAAGAAAATAAAAATCATTATCATGTAAAATTTGCATAAATCCAATCTAGATGATGAAGAAATCAAAATAGTTAAAGAGTTCCCATACCATGGATCAATCATTGATCTGAATGGAGTTTGCCATCAAGAAATCAGAAGAAGACTAGAACTGGAAAGGGCAGCTATGAAAGAACTAGACAAGATCCTAAAATGCTAAAATATAAAACTGAACACTAACGTTAGGAATGTCCAAGCACTTGTATTTCCCATCACCAAGTGCAGATGTAAGAGCTGGACAGTGAAGAAGGTTGATAGAAGGAAAATCAACTCATTTGAGATGCGATGCTGGAGAAGAGTGCTTGAACATACTGTGGATGGCTAAGAAGACAAATAAATTTGTCCTAGAACAGATCAGACCTGACCACTCCTGGAAGCCAAGATGACTAAATTGAGACTATCATACTTTAGACACATAATGAGAAGACATGATTCACTAGAAAAGACAATAATGCTTTGAAAGTTGGAGGGTAGTAGAAAGAGAGGAAGATTCCATATCCGATGGATAGACTCAAATCAATGAAGCTACAGCTCTGAGCCTGCAAGACCTAACCAGAGCAGTTGAGGGCAGGAGGGCTTTGAGGTGTTTCACTCTCAAGGTCGCCATGAGTCAATTAGAAGGCTGTTAACAACATAACAACAACAAGAAAGCAAGAACAGAGTAGAGCTAAGTTACTCTTCTATGTCGTCGAAATGCTGGTTGGAATTATGAAGCCCTCTAGATGTTATTGAACTGCAATTTCCAGCAGTCCTATCCACTAACTGTGCTGATTATAGCTGCTGCTAGTTGTAGCCCAGTAACTTCTGGAGGGCAACACAATTCTTAAAGAGTGTGCAGACTCATATGGAAAGGGCTGTTTGTAAAGGCACATTGTTGTTGTGTGCCTGCTGACATACAGTGATCCTAAGGTGAACCCTTCATGAGGTTTTCTTGGCAAGATTTGTTCAGAGTAGATTTGCCATTGTCTTCCCCTGAGGATGGAAGAGTGTGAAAGGCAGTACTGTAAAGTAGCATACATTGAGGCCAGAATCCTTTTGGGTCCCTGTGCTAGTATAAAAATAGCTGCACAAGCACTTGCTCTTTTTCAGGGTATGAATAAGTGCAGTCCTGGTACAGCGAACTATTTCAAAAGTATACACACAGCCCTTCTCAGTTTTGGTTTGGATGGTGAGCTAATATCCCATTGCATGTGAGCTTAATGCCATGCTACATGTTATTGGATCAGTGGTAAATCTGTAGAATTCAGCATAATTATGCTGATGTATATTTATGCTGTGCTAAAACTGGTGTGGGATCTGGGCCAGAAACTATTATTTGAGATACGTTGGACCTGGATGGTGTGGAATTATTGGTGAGTGTTCTTTGTTTGTTATCTTTGAAGACTTGTTTTATGAGTAGTGAATATTGTCCACACTAGACAAGGATAATCTTTAGTTTTCCTTGCAACCAAGATGTCATATTAGTAAGAGGCAAGTAATGCTTAATGAAGTGTCTCAAATTTTACAGCGTAAGCCATGAGATGATTGTTACAGCGTTTCAATCAAATCATTGTCTATCCAGGAGCTATGATTTTAGAATTGAATGCTGAAGGAGCCACATTTTGCTTCGTACTTGCTTTCTGTGGAGCCCCAGAGGCCCTGAAGACAAGGTTATCTTGCAAATTTAAAATGTGTCATTTGGTGCAGGCTTTCTGTGTTTTTACAAGGAACGTAGTCAGTGAATGGAAACTCTGAATATGCTTAATGGGAGAGATAACCTGTTATTTTATTGTAGCATTGAAAGACTGGTGCTGCATTAAGGTTGTCTGCATTTAATAGTTGCCCTCAAGGCAGGGAAACCATCAAAATCCTTACTACCATGTTTTTTTATCAAATATATTTACTTCTGACATTTTCTTCCTATTTTGGTAGGTGGTCCTCCCCCTTTAAATATTATCATTTATCGTATGGAAATTATTTTAAAGCAGAATGGAGCAGTTCATTTTAGTCTTCACAGTAAAGGTGAAGGTAGTCCCTTGACACGAATGTCTAGTTGTAACCGACTGTAGGGGATGGTGCTCATCTCCGTTTCTAAACCAAAGGTCCAGCATTGTCCGAAGACTGCTCTGGTGGTCATGTGGAGAGCATGACTGCACTGAACACTGTTACCTTCCCACTGAGAATTGGTGCCTATCTACTTGCATTTGCATGCTTTTGAACTGCTAGGTTGGCAGAAGCTGGGACTAGTGACAGGAGCTGACCCCTTCATGTGCCGTTCGGGCCTCGAACTGCCAACCTTCCGAACCGGTGTCTTAAACACTAAACCACTGCACAGTGCTTTCTGTTTATACCATAATTGTTTCTTGTAGATCAGTGCCCAAATATTATTTCTCTGTATCAGTGTAAATTTGTAACATGGCCCCCTCCATATTTTGTCATGTACGTTATGAGCCTCTAAATCCTATCAGTTGCATGTGTTCTCGTTGCAGCAGAAAAACTGTTTCCCAGAATTTACTAGGGCAATTTTACATTTCAGTTCTATGAGGTAATTTGGACTAGAAGTGTGAACATCATTTGAAATGTTGCATTCATTGGAAGCTTAAAGGAGTTGTGGCTAAAATGATTGTGTTCAGGAAGAGCTGGCAGTGAATTTTTAATTTAGTCACTTCTGTATTTTATGTTAAGATGGCTTTTGTTCAAGGTAGTTTAATTTTTACCTGTTGGAATAGAACAGTTGCCTATTACTCTTGCTCCTGAGCGGAGCAACATAATGTAGTGGAAAACAAAAGCAAAATGCAATTATACTGATAAAGAAATTATATATTAGGTGAGAGAATGACACTTATTTCTTCAGCCAGAATAAATATACATATTAAGTATCCAGTTTTGCTAAGTTTTCTGCACTGCGGAGCATTTCAGGCAACAAGAAAATCTTGTCTGCGTAATAGTTTTTCTTGTCCTTGATCTTGTGCAAATGGTATGGCATTGAATATCAGGGATGCTGGAGGAGGATTTTTGTCAACTATGATTACTGGATACTAAAAATTCATTTCTATGCACGTAGTGGTTCAGAAATTGATGTGTTGTGACACATGTCACTGTTTTATCACCAGCTAAACTCTTTATTTTTGTTTTAAAATACTTTGAACAAAGTTTTCCTATCCAGGAAGAAAGTTAGAGTTAAATGTACCGAATAATAGAATTACCTGCCTGTCTGTTGAAGCACACGATCACAGTTTGTTTCATTGCTGAAGAGAAATACTACAGCAGTACTGTTGGCTTCATTTAACATGAAGGACAAGTATCTTTAGGGAATGGTGACTCCTGAACAATTGCTGCAGTCAAACACGGTTGTCTATTACCTTATAACAACTAATATTTCTCAAGTTCTTTGTTCAAACATGAAAAAGAATAAATGCATAAATGCATTTGTACTTTTACTTTTTGTGCGTGCGTTTTAAAAGTCTTCCTTATGCAGTGGACTTGTCCTAACTGTGTGCCAGGATCAGTCAACTCTACATTCGTATTCACGTGATTTTCTATCATGTACAAGGTGCTGAGATTGCTGCACTTTGAAGTTATTATGAGAAGACATGACTCATTAGAAAAGACAATATGCTTGATGAGGTTAGAAGGCAATAGGAAAAGAGGAGAACTGCTTTACAAATGGATAGACTCCATCAAGGAAGTCATGGCCTTGAGCTTGCAAGACCTAAACAGGGCAGTTGATAACAAGGTGATGTGTAAATTATTCATAGAGTTACAATTAAGATGCTAAAGGACCAATGAAATCTGAATTGAAAAAACACTGTAAAATTTAGAAATAAGGCCTACATGATGTGGTTATATCTACCCTCCTGGCCAGGCTGTTCCCAAACATATGTGGATTCTAAGGGCAAACACTAATTGGGTTAGATTACTTCTGCAAACGTATATAACATTCTGTTCATTGGATTTTGTAAGCTTTAAGAATATCAATTGAATTGACAGTTGTAGATCTTGGATCACTGGAGGCTATACAGATGGTTGCAATCTGTGGGTTAGGTTGCAAACAGACCGATACTTCCACAGGATTTAAACACTGCAAGATATTGTTATCTTTCCTCTGGATCTCTTAATGTGACTAAAATGGTGAAGGGTTTGGAAACTATGCCTATGAGGAACTACTTAGAGAACTGGATATGTTTCGCCTGAACAAGAGACGGTTAAGAGGTGATATGATAGCCCTGTTCAAATATTTGAAGGGATGTCATATTGAGGAGGGAGCAAGCTTGTTTTCTGTTGTTCCAGAGAACAGGACCTGGAAAAATGGATGCAAGATACAGGAAAAGAGGTTCCAGCTCAAACATTAGGAGAAATTTCCTGACAGTAAGAGCTGTTCAACACACTCCTTCCTCAGAGATTGTGGTGGATTTTTTAAATAGAGGCTGAGTGGCCATCTGTCAGGGATGCTTTGATTGAGAGATCCTGCATGTCAAAATGGGGATTGACTTGATGGCTCTTGTGGTCTCTGCCAACTCTATGATTCTGTGATTGATCCTTACCATGTTTTTGTATATCTCTTTTGCTTGGTAATTGTGTTGCTCCCCTATTTGCTCTTATTGGGCTAAAACATTTCTCTTCCTCATAATATGGATCATTAGCTGATAGTTCATCCATTTTTTCACTACTTGGGACAGGCTAGTACAGTAGGGGAAAGGAAAATCTTGGGTGGACTTCATCAGAACTTCATTCCAGATACTTACTCAGTAAAACGTAAAAAGTGGGGAGGAGCAAAGACATTGTAGGGACTTCCAGCACTGCCAGTTATCCAAGAGGGAATAGGAGTGGGCTATTTTGATTATTTAGAACTTATTAAAAACCTGTTTTGGTTTAAAGGTTTTTAGGAAAGAAAGAATCACTGTCCATTCCTGCTCACACATCAAAGCATGAGAAGGGAAGGACAAGATCACCACTTCTTTCTTTTCCTCTCCATGCTAAATAGACACACCGTTCTCAATTGTTCTTCCTACAGCTTGGTTTGCAGACCCCTTTACCATCTTTGTTCCCATTCTTGGACACATTCCAGTTTGTGAATATCTTTCTTAAACTGCTGTGCCCAGAACAGTTTGAACAGTCATGCTATTTTGTGAAAGCCCGAGATGCTTTTGAAATCATCCCCATGTGTTTACCATTTTGGTTGCTTTCATTATTTGTTATTGACTGCTTTGAATGTCAGAGGAAAAACTGACATTAAAAATTCCAGAAAAATAAATTTACATTCATGTCTCTTCTGATAGGATTCAACTCTACTGTCTCAACCTCCTGTTTTGGAGTCCTTATGACTGGCATTTGTGATACCAAAGGATATGCTAATGTGCCTTCAGAGCATAATTAAAAAAAATCTCAGTTTCAGACCATTTCTTGGTATTCTTGTTAAAGAGTGGTCACAATTAAGAGTATGGTCACAACTCATATTCCTGTCAAACTCATGGCTAAACCCTTGGACCTGATAACATCAGGTTTGTCCGCAAAATTAATTTGGGATGCGTGTGAATGAAATGAAAGATGACTGTGCTTGTCTGCTGTCCCAAAAGGAGGGAATGGAGAGAGGAAATATGTCTGTTCAAAGGTCTAATGCAAGAGTTAGCAATCTGGTGACCTCCATATACCAGTCTGGCTCTGGTTTTTCAATTTCGTTTGCCAAGCCATTTGCCATTTTAACATTATTTTCTGTAGTCCTGACACTTTCTTGGTTTTTACTACATATTTTGGTGGCATTTTTCTCCCTCTTTCTCATCTACCTCCTCACCTCAATACTAGGGTTCAAGACTTTTACTGCGGATGATAAAGGAGAATTGGTGCGAATCAAGGATCTGGTTTTATTGAGAAAAAGGCACTTCTGTGCCACACAACAGATCAGAATCTGAAAAGAATGGGAGCCCTTAGTTTGCGGCTCATATGCTCTAATTTTGTTTTGCAAAAGTTGGTAAGTTACTCACACATGCTGTTAGTTTAGTTCTATTTCAGTCTCAACTTTTGTATATTTTTAACCCTATGTACTTTTATTATCATTTTCTGTCTTTTGTAAGCCGCCTTGAGTCTCAGTCTGGGAGAGAGGTGGCATATAAACGAAGTGATAAAAGTGATGTATGGTTGGATGCATTGTTCATTTGCCAAAGTAACATTCTATCAAAGTAACATTCCTAGCAGATGTTTTGGTTATCTTTCCAGGCCAGGCTTCAAATTTTCATCAAACTAACCTTCCTAGCAGATGTTTTGGAGGGCACTGGAGTCTCCTTCTTTGGAGGGTGGTAAACAGAGGCTGGATGGCCATCTGTCGGGGTGCTTTGATTGTGTGTTCCTGCATGGCAGAATGGGGTTGGACTGAATGGCCCTTGGGGTCTCTTCCAACTCTATCATTCTATGATCTAAAGACTCCTTTCATTTAAGCTTCCTAATCCCCATTCCTTGCTCACAAGATTCCTGACACTTGTGTGTCAGGGAGGAACAATATATTCTGGGTGTAACCTTTGCTGTGTCAGCTTGTTTTTCTGGAGGAAAGTCTGTGAAACTAAGGCACATGGTTCTAAAGGGATGAATGTTAGCCTAAGTGAAACCATATTAATTTCCTTCTCCTTCAGTTGGGGAGGGGAGAGACCTAAAATTGTTCTTGATTTTAAGTACCTTCAAGTCATTTCCAACTTATGGTGACCCGAAGGTGCTGAAGTACAGATGTGACAATTCTGAGGCTGGGAAGTTGATTTCCACGGAAACGAGTCTGAATAAATCACCAGGAGAAATTCAGTCACATTTTGCAATGGAAGCGATCATCACCGTGACTCTTGCAGATATTTTGGACAGTAACTCCCATCATTTCTGGGCAGCATGGGCTGTAGGCATGGAAGATGGGAATTACAGTAAACACTATATATCAGACTGACTACCTGTATAATGGATATTAGCCATGATAATCTTTAGGAGTATCCAAATGATCCTTTTGTATTCTTATTAGTAAAGTTGGCCCATGATATCTGCTTGGGTTTGGATTCAGGATCCTCCCATAGATACCAAAATTAGTGGATGCTCAAATCCCATTATATGCAATGGAGTAGTGAAGCAGTGTCCCTTATGTAAAATGGAAAAATCAAAGTTTGCTTTTGGGAACTTATATATTTTTAAAATATTGTCAAGCCATGGATGCTTGAATTGATGGATAAAGAATCCATGGATATGGAGGGCCAACTGCATTAGTAAGTTTTGACTGGGAAGGAAAACAGCAAAAAGAAATTCAATGTCCTTCTTTGTATTCTGACTGGTATTGTTCTTAGTGAAGGTGAGAGAAATACTGCATTTCAGATCTTTGTAGTACACATAGAAATACCTTTGAGTACACATTTTTATAAACAAAGTCATGTGTTATCACTAAACGTTGATACAACCAAGTAGAAATACTTTTCTTCACAAGGTCTGTAGACATGAGAGGGAGTTTGTGACTGAAAAGCTGAATTAACCATAAGAAAGGAACGGAGGATATTGATACAGTAAATCTTGGTATCTATAGTTGTGCCTATGATTCACTACACTGAAAATATTAATCCACTGTTTTGTATTTGATCTCTGGAAAAAAAGGTTTAACAACACACTACGTCTCAGGTATGGTTCATTCTTTTTTGTTCTTATAGTGATGTTCAGAGAAACAGTCTATGCCATTCTGGAAGCTAGTCATTCTGTTGAAAATAAGCTAGCTAAATGGAGTTTCTTCATTCAGTTTTACTAATTCAACATTTAACCCCTCTCTGTCCTTATGAGAACTAGTGTGTTGTAGTGGTATGAGTGTTGAACTAGGAGCCTGGGAGACAAATCTCCCCTCAGCTGGATGATCTTGGGCATGTTCTCCCAAGAAAAACCTATGATAGCATCTATTACAGCTTGTCCACACTGCCGAAGTAATCTGATTTGATGCCACTTTAGCTGCCATGTCTCAGTGCTATTAAATTCTGTGAAATGTAGTTTGCTGTGGCACTAGAGCTCCTCTCTGGTGCCACAACAAACTACAATTCCCAGTATTCCATAGCATGGAGCCATGGCAGTTGAAGTGGTGTCAAACTGGATAATTTCTGAGCGTGGATACAGACAAAGTTTGTTTTAACTTGAAGTCACTTGACAACTACAATCAATCAATCAATCAATCAATCAATCAATCGACAACTACAATCTTTGTGATAGCAACAATTAGCATGGCAACATTGTGTTGTATATTAAAATTTGTCAAGTGATATGACTTCCAGTTACCACTTTATTCAAAAACACACTAGTTTTAGCTGGCAGTTGAAATGGAAACCTAGACTGAGATTAGCTATTTGTATATTGGGAAAGTACCAGTAGCTTTTTCTCTGATGCTCTCCCCAAACTAACATTTGCTGACAAGACTGAAACAAAATTTCTACCTGACTTGAGATGCTGCTCCCTGTGGATTTATGTGTCACTGGGGAATAGCAGAATCACCGCACATGGGAATGTAGTTGTTGAACATCTGGCATCCGTAGTCTGCCAATACCTTGCCCACGTTCTTTTAAAAGAGGGCATTTGAGGATGGGATGGACGGAATCTCCTCTAAAGATGGGACACAATTAAGGAGAAAAACCCATGTCAATTTCTGTGAACTGCTTGTATGTATTATCATACAGTATTAGTATATATAGTTAGAAATGGAGGCAATTCTTCAGTGCAGATGTGTTCTTAAAATAAGACATGGCACTACTTTGTTACATGTCTGTACCTTCCTGGGGCAATATTATCTAAGGATGCTGTTCTTTATTTCTCCACGATCCATGTATGATGGATGGACCAGCTGATCTTCCATGATGTCACCTGTCAAAAGTTCAAAACAGGGCTTTGGACTAGCCATACTGGAAATGTTGGACACTTCCCTGTCAGCACCATTGGAATCAGCAATGTCCTTGCCAGCAAAAATAATTCTTGTCTATTTAATTCTTGTGCCAACATCCTACTAGGCAAGGTCTTGAACATTCTGGCTAGTTGACAAAGGTGTTTTGTTGCCAGAGCAGTTTGGTCTAATTCAGACTGTAGTCCTGGCACTGCAGTTTGAAACCTGGCACCATTATTATAAAAAAATATAACACCAGCTTTTTTCAAATCCTGGCTCCTTTGTCATTGTCTCATTCAATTTTTGCTCAAACGTCCATTCAGTGACTTCCATCAAATCTGGCACTAGCTAAAAGTGCTTAAAATATTGTACAGTAAGAGAATACAAATCCCAGCCAGTAGGATTGTGAAGTGTTTGCTTTGACAGGTTGAAGTACATCAGGCACCAGTAACTTGGTCCCATGCTAGAATAAACCCTACATGTAGTTTTCAGTGGGATCACAGTATTTGTACTTGGTTCTCTATTAGAGTGTTAAATGGAGGGATGTATTTCAGAAACTAGGGCTGTCATCTTTGGCTTATCAGCATCATAAACCACTTTGGAAGCCTGGTCTCATTAAAATGATCAAAGCCATGCCTTGCCGGGCTGTCTGCTTTTTGGAATTCCTACTGAGGTCCTTAGTATGACAACAAACTGAATCACTCCCAACACTGTATCTATGGCCATGATGCCAGTAAACCGGGTATTTTAATTAGTTTAGCATTGCTAGGAACATTTTCTTGATTATAGCTTGTTGGGTTGTCAGAGATCTACAGTGCTGCTGAGCTTATACTTTGAATCACTGTAGGTTTCCATTACTACTTGATTTTTCTGTCTGTTGTTAACTTTTCTAGTGTGACAGCTTCTGAACATTAAAAAAATGTATGCCACCTTTCTACCAAAATAGCTTATCAAAGGAAAAGAATAATCAGACTTCATAAAAAGGCAAAGCAACTACAGGATAGCAGCTATTTTGAGACCAAAACGTAAAGCTCTCAAAGCTGAGACAAACAGGACAGGCATTGGGAAACCTGAATGATAATAGTGAAGAGATCAGACAAATGTGCTTTGGGAAGGCATTCCATGGTCAAGATGCAGTAAATGAAAAGTCTGCCTTCATGGTAGCTACCTGCCTAATTTCCACAGTTTGAGCACACCAAGAGAAGTGTCTGAAGTCTTCTGCTGCAAGGCAGGGTTAAATTAGGTTTTCAGTGCCTGTGATATGTTCTGGGCCAATGAGCTTCAAATAAAAATTCAGATATGAACAGGGGTTGCTCCACCACTGGTTTATTTAATAAAGGCACATGACATCCAAAGCAATATTCAGGATATGAGAGGGTTTATAAGCACCAATACCTACTTAATCCATATTTTGTTGCTCTTCTGAATAGTATGTTCATCATTAAGACCAGTATTGATCCAGGCAGCAAGACCAGTATCCCATTATCAATATCTACTGACCGTTTTTGTGACTTCTAGATTTAGGGTTACTCTCTAGTCTCACTGTGCAGTTGGAAGGTTTTGGAAATAAGCATTTTCATTGCTTCCTATTGCTTTGAACATCTTCAGATATGTGTGTATGTGTGTGATTTTTACTAGTTTCTCTCTCTGTGTGTTTGTACATATGTGTATATAGGTAGGTCTTTATCATTACATTACATTTATTGAGCCTCATACTGGGAGAAAGGTGGGATATCAACTAAATAAGGAAATATTTCTCATATTTCATTTACTAATGTTAAATAGCTGTGATACAAATTAATTACTTGAAGTCCTTGTTGTTGTTAAGTGCATTCTGGTTGACTCTGAGTTAAGGTGAGCCTATCGCAGGTTTTCTAGGCCAGAGTTTTTCAGAGAAGGTTTGCCCTTGTCTTCATCTAAGGCTGAGAGTGTGTGATTTTTTCCAAGGTCAACCAGTGGGTTTCCATGGCTGTGCAGGGATATGAAATGTGGTCTCCTGGACCCTTACTACAACATTCATACCACCACAACATGTTGATGAGATGCTGAGGACTTCATAGCTTAGTAAATAAAATATCAGGAAACCTGTGTTGGTCTGGCATTATGCATTTACTTCTCAAGACCCTTAAATGTAGAGTAGATTATGTTGAAGGGGGGTGGGATCTCCAGTTTGGAGCTCTTTAAACAGGGATGAATGGGCATCTTTCAGGAGTACAGTAACTGAGTATTACAGCATGGCAAGGGGTTAGAGAAAATGGCCCTTGCATCCCCTTCCAACTTTAAGCTTCTGTGATCCTACAATTTTGTGTTCACCATATGCCTTTTTTCTTTTCTCAGATGGCTATGCATATGCAAAAACGTTTGTTGTTGTTAACTGGTCTGGAGGTGGCCCCAAATCAGAGAAACTCTGTAGATGAGACAGCTCCAAGACCCCGTATAGTACTACACTGCTCTGCTTACGTCCTGTAAATTCAGTCCTGTGACCTCCCTAATTTAGTCTATCCATCTGGCTTGTGGTCGTACTCTCTTTCTACTACCCTCTGACTTTCCTAGCATTATTGTCTTTTCTGATGTGGCCAAAGTAAAATTGCCTCAATTTGATCATCTTGGCTTCCAAGGAGAGTTCAGGCTTGATCTGTCCAAGTACCCATTTGTTTGTCCTTTTGGCTGTCCAGCTCTCACATCCATATGTGGTGATAGGTAATACAAAGGCTTAGACCATTCTAACCTTCATGCTTGGTTGTGTATCTTTACTCTTCATGATATTTTCTAGTTGACTTCCCTTCCCATTCCCACTTGTCTTCTGATTTTTTGACTGCAGTCATCATTCTGATCAACGTTTGATCCTATACAGTTGGGGGACTCTTTAAGTATTTTGATTTCCTTATTGTCTAGGTTGAATTTATGTACAGAGCGTTATTATAATTACGTAAGGTGTATTTATAAATAAGCAAACATTGTAAGTTATTATAACAATTGTAATAATAAAATACTGATAAGTAACTATGAATATAATAGTAATGCTCACATCCTAGCATGTTTCTTTGTTGCCACAAGAACAAAAGGATCAAGCTGTAAGTTAGAAAATGAAACAAATTAATTCTTCACTGAGGATTTATGCTTGACATGGGATATGCATATCTGCAGTTAAATCAGCCAGTTGTAATTAGATCAGATTTCCGTGTGTGATCATGAACTGGAACAGTGCCTGTTACTCTACTTATGAAGAAGTGAATCTTCAGAAGTATATATGTATATTGTAGCATACAGTTACCATTTAACTTTGACTTAAAGGTTTTATTTTTGTTCTGTAGTGCAGGAACTGAAACAGTCCAACATGAAACAATCATGGAGGTTTCACTGTAAAATGATTTTTGTTATTGGTAATTGATATAAAGAAAAAATACCATATCATGATTTAAAAGGTAAATTAGTATTTCAAGAATAAGAGCAGCATATTTAATTGTTATAATGGGCCTTTTGGGGATTTTGGGCATAAAGGTATGCTGACTCTGCAGAAATGACAGGGAGGTACAAAAGATTGGCCAAGTCTTGTAATGCTTGATTTTTCTTTCTGCCTCATAATAGCAGCAGGAGGATCTTCTATGAAGGCTGCATAAAAGGACAGTTAATGAACAAGTGGTTCTGGTTGGATTCATAAGTCCATCTGCATCTGTGCAGGTGGAAAATAGCAGCTTTCATTTTGGTTATCTTCAACTGCTTTAAATGTGTAAAATTCATAAAAATAGTGCTTTTCTTTTCTTTCCTTCCTCACCTCATGCCCACACATTCCACCTCTTGTCCTTTTTTGTGATCTGCCAAATATTTTGTTTCTTTTAAATTTTGTATTAAAAAAAAAAGGAAGATAGCAATGCTTGGAGATACCAGGCTTTCATGCTAATCATCAGGGAAAAAAATATTGTAATAATAAGAAGAAAGATGTAAGAGAGCAGATGCTCTTCAAAGCTGGTGCTCATAAAACTCACCAGGTAGAATTAGTTACAGGTTTAATTTTTAAAGACATTGTTTGAATAAAACATCCTTTGGAAGTTCGGAAGGTTTTAGAATTTCTGTTTATATCTATGAATTATTAATACCATTCCTGCAAATGTATGAGAGAAGCCCTGTCCTATATTTCACAGATAGAATAAAAGCCACTGTCACTGCTTCTGAATGAATACAGTCAGTTGTGAGATGATTTTTGTTTTTATTGCCTTAGTGGTCCGGATGGAGCTTAAAGGTGAAAATGCCTGGCAATGCTGACTGTACAGAAATACTATCAACTGTTCTGAAGAGTCTGTCACTGTCCTCATTAGGCTCTGGAATTAGAAGAAAAATTCCTGCTTTCATTTGTGAAAGTCTATAGAAGATGTCATGAACTATGGAATAGTTCTAACTGAAAGCAGTGTTTTACATCTTTTGCTCTTTCTTCCTAAACTTCGCAGAATTATAGGTGGCTTGTTATGTCCATTGTTAAAGTCAGACATGTGCAATGCTGGATAGGGGTATAACCACCTTCACTTAGGTACATGCATAGATATATTTTAATTGGCTCCCTTTGATATTTCTGTGCTCAGCATCTTAAATTGCAAGGACTCTGAACTGAAAGAGGTTGACCATCTTTATATCCCTGTAGTAGGTTCACACACTTGAACAGTATTTTTTTTAGTATGAAGACCAATCATGTCCTGAGCTATATTTATGATTCCAGCAGTTTAGCAATTTGTTTCAAGTCTGAGATGTCAGTTCCTTCTTCCTCCCACTTCATATTCTATACAATTCACTACAGCCATGTTTATGGTCTGTTTGTCTATATGTTCTATATTATAGATCCTATATAAAGACAAACAAAGATGGGGGACACCTGGCTTGACAACTGTACATATGAAAGGAATCTAGGGCGCTTTCCAGACCGCCCAAAAGGGCGGTCTGTAAAGCTCCTTCATTTGCTGCGTGGAGCAGCCTCAGTGGCCAAACCGCGCAACTGCTCCGCGCAGCAAAAAGAAGCTGCAAAAAGAGGCTTCTTTTTGTGGCACCATTATGACGCTGCAAAGTGCCAGTGGCACACTTGCGGCATCATAATGCCGTCGAGACATGTGGACGCTAAGTGTCCGCTACATCAAGATGGTGGCGCCCATGTAGAATGGGTGCCGCCATTTTGTACGTGCTCAGTGCGTACTAGGGTTAGGGGTGTCCAGAAAGGACACCCCTTTCTAACCCTAGTAGGTGCTGAGCATGTACTTTTGGCTCATGCAGAACAGGCCTAGGAGTCCTAGTAGACTACAAGTTGAACATCAACAGTTTGATGCATCAGCTAAAAAAGCTAATGCTTTTCTAGGCCGCATCACTCGAAGTATAGTGTCTAGATCGAGGGACGTAATACGGTAGAATGACTCTATTCTGCTTTGGCCAGGCCTCACCTGGAGTACTTTGTCCAGTTCTGGCCCCAATTAAAAAAGGACAGCTGAAGTGTGTCCAGAGGAGGGGGACCAAAATGGTGAAAGACTGGGAAACTATCTCCTATGAGGAGCGACTTAGGGATCTGGTTATATTTAGATTGGAGAAGATAAGGTTAAGAGGTGATATGATAGCCCTGTTTAAATATTTGAAGGTATGTCATATTGAGGATTGAGCAAGCTTTCCCCTCTGCTGCTCCTGAGAATAGGACACACACCAGTGGATGCATGCTACAGAAAAAGAGATTCCACCTCAATATGAGGAAGAACTTCCTGACATTAAACGTTGTTTGACAGTGGAACACACTCCCTCGAGGGTGGTGGAGTCTCCTTCTTTGGAGGTCTTTAAATAGAGGCTGGATGGCCATCTGTCGGGGGTGCTTTGATTTTGAGTTCCTACATGGCAGGGAGTTGAACTGAATGGTCCTTGAGGTCCCTTCCAACGCCATCATTCTGTGATTCATGCAAACTCACATTCTTATTATTATTATTATTAACCTTTATTTATGAAGCGCTGTAAATTTACACAGCGCTGTACATACAATCTTTTAGTTAGACGATTCCCTGCCCTCGGGCTTACAATCTAAAAAGACATGAACACAGAAGGAGAAGGGAGTGGTGACGGGAAAGGGTAAGAGGTCCAGCAGTTCCTCTCTACCTCCAAGGCCTGGACCAAGGCAGAGGCTTCATAATGGATGGTTAATTGTTTTCCAGGGAAAATACATACTCTCAAGTAGGATAATACATATACAGTACATAGCAATACAGGAAATGGTTCAATAAACAGGCACCACAAGAACATCAAATAGTAAGCGACAATTATGCAATGCCTGGGAAGGCTTCTCTGAACAGGATGGTTTTCAACTCCGTTTTGAAGCTGGTTAAAGAAGTGATGGCTCTTGCTTTTGGGGGAAGAAGGTTCCAGGAGTGAGGGGCAGCGAGTGAAAAGGGGCGAATCCGGGATGGGG
>NC_056526.1:186876986-186877862 GCF_019175285.1 Sceloporus undulatus | reverse complement strand
GGAGTGAGGGGCAGCGAGTGAAAAGGGGCGAATCCGGGATGGGGCAGAGGAAATCCTGGGCTGAGACAGCAGACCTTGACTACCAGAACGGAGGGCCCGAGTGGAAAGGTGAGGAGAAAGAAGGTCTGATAAGTAGGGAGGGGCAAGTCCATGGAGGGCTTTAAACGTGGACAGCAGGAGCTTATACTGAATGCGGAAAGGGAGGGGGAGCCAGTGAAGGGATGCCAACACAGGAGAGATGTGGTCAGAGCGGTGGGTGGAAGTGATAATGCGTGCAGCTGAATGCTGAACAGAGATTAAAGGACGGAGATGAGAAAGAGGAAGCCCAGCCAGGAGGACATTACAGTAATCAAGTCGTGAGATCACTAGGGCATGGGCCAGGATCTTGGCAGTAGAGGCGGAGAGATATGGTCGGATTTTGGCAATATTGTACAAAAAGAATCTACAAGCCTTGGCTGTGGTCTGGATCTGAGGGATACACGACAGAGAAGAGTCAAAGATAAAACCAAGACTGCGGGCTTGCTGGACTGGTTGAATGGAAATGTTGTCCACAGAGACAGAAAAGGAGTGTTGAAGGTTGGGCTTAGGAGGAAAGACAAGAAGCTCCGTCTTGGACATGTTGAGCTTCAAACGCCGATAGCGCATCCACTGCGAGACAGCTGTGAGGCAAGATGAGACTTGCTGTTCAAGCCTTGGAGAAAGGTCAGGGGCGGAAAGATACAGCTGGGTGTCATCGGCATAGAGATGGTAGGAAAAGCCAAAAGAGCTGATGAGTTTTCCTAAGGACAGTGTGTAGAGAGAAAACAGAAGGGGACCCAGAACAGAGCCCTGGGGAACTCCAACAGATAAGGGAACAGGAGAAGAAGTCTGACCACC
>NC_056526.1:186874208-186876886 GCF_019175285.1 Sceloporus undulatus | reverse complement strand
GGGGAACTCCAACAGATAAGGGAACAGGAGAAGAAGTCTGACCACCTGCAACTACTGCAAAAGATCTGCCAGACAAGTAAGATCTAAACCAGTCGAGAACAGAGTCTGAGAACCCAAGGTCAGAGAGTATATCAATGAGAAGACAGTGATCAACGGTGTCAAAGGCTGCAGACAGATCAAGAAGGATGAGAACAGAGTAAAGGCCATTAGCCTTGGCCTGTAAAAGGTCATTCGAGATCTTAGTGAGAGCTGTCTCTGTAGAATGCTTTGGGCGGAAGCCAGACTGAAAGGGATCGAGGATGGAATTGGCTTCAAGAAACTCAAGACAGCGCGAATAGACAACCCGTTCCAAAACCTTAGAAAGAAAGGGAAGAAGAGAAATCGGACGATAGCTAGACAAAGAGGAGGGGTCAAGAGAAGGTTTTTTCACAATTGGGGAAATGAGAGCATGTTTGAAGTCCGAGGGGAAGGAGCCTGTAGAGAGAGAGAGATTGAAGATATGGAGGAGCGAGGGCAGAAAGGAGGGAGCTATAGAGATTAGAAGAGGAGTAGGAATTGGATCAAGAGAACAGGTTGCAGGTTTGCAAGAGTTCAGAAGTGTAGAGAGTTCATCCAAAGAGGCAGGAGGAAACACAGAAAGTTTGTTAGGCGAAGGCGATAGAAGATTAAGAACAGAAGAAGAATCAGGAGGGACTATCTCAGAGCGAATAGTGGAAATCTTAGAGATGAAATAGTTAGCAAAGTCATTAGGAGAGAATGTTGAAGAGACAGGAGGAGAGGGAGGTTTAAGCAAAGTGTTGAAGGTGGAGAACAAACGCTGCGGGCTCCTCTCATTGGCGGAGATCAATGATTTGTAATAATTCTGTTTAGCCATAGAGAGGGCCCGTGAGAAGGAAGAAAGAACAAATTTGAAATGGATAAAATCAGCCCACTCTTTGGATTTCCTCCAAAGACGTTCAGCTGCTCTAGAGCAGGACCGGAGAAACTTAATGTTGGGGGTAAGCCAGGGCTGAGGCCTAGTCTTAGAGGAAGAAGTGCGTACAGAGACAGGGGCAAAATGGTCAAGAGTTGAGGAAAGAGTGGAGTTAAATAAAGACATAGCTGAATCAGCAGAATCCCCGAGATTTAGGGAAGAGAGAGATGAATCCAGGGTCAGACCAAGATGGTTAGAGTCAACAGATTGAAGATCACGAAAATGGCGTTGAACAGTATGACGAGGAGGAGGAGTATAAGTGAGAGCAAAGGAGATTAAATGATGGTCAGATAGTGGGAAGTCAAGTGCCAGGTAGTCAGAAATGGCACAGTTTGCAGCAAGAACTAGGTCAAGACAGTGACCAAGAGAATGAGTTGAAGAGTTGGAGTGTGGTTGGAGGCCAAAAGAAGCTAGCAGAGAGTTAAAGCGAGATGTTGTAGGGTTATTGGAATCATCAATGTGGATATTGAAGTCACCTAGGATCAAAGTGGGGACTGAATCTGAAAGAAAGAATGTCAGCCATGATTCAAAGTCTGAGAAGAACTGGGTGGCAGAGCCAGGAGGGCGATAAATAACTGCGACCCGGAGCTGTAGAGGAGAAAAGAGTCTGATAGGATGAAAACGCAAAGGAAGAGAAATGATAGCTGGGGGGGAAAGATAGAACTTGAAACTGGCAGGAGTTAGATAGCAAGATACCAACCCCTCCCCCTCGACCCTCAGGGCGGCTTGTGTGCGTGAAGGAGAGACCACCAAAAGAAAGGGCAGCGGAGGTTGCAGTATCATGGGCTGGGAGCCAGGTTTCGGTGAGAGCGAGGAGGTTAAAGGATTTAGAGAGAAAGAGGTCATGAATTGCTGTTGCTTTAGGGGCAGCAGAGCGGCAGTTCCAGAGGGAACAGAGGAAGGGAAGTAGGGAGACAGGGAGAGGCCGGATGGGGATCAGGTTAGGAGAAATGTGGCGAGCCATGGGAAGGATGGGGTTCACAGAGAAAAGAAAGAGGTGTAGCTGGCTTTACAATTAAAGGTCAACAGCAAAAACAATAACAATGATAACGAAAATAATAATAATATTGCCAGGTCAGGCCTTCTGGGAAGGAGTCCGATGCAAGCAGGAAGTTCTTCCAGGCAGCACAGGTTAAATTTGTCCTTCTTCCTGTGGGGAATTCTGGGACCAGAAGGAGAGGGAGATGGAGCCAGGTGCCTTCTGTTGGGGGAGCAGAGTTCCTTTGTGGAGGGCAGATGGGGGCCCTACCTTCTTTCCCCTCAGAGGCAAAGATGGAGCCAGGTGCCTTGTGGGAGGAGAGGAGTTCCTTTGTGGAGGGCAGATGGGGGCCCTACCTTCTTTCCCCTCAGAGGCAAAGATGGAGCCAGGTGCCTTGTGGGAGGAGAGGAGTTCCTTTGTGGAGGGCAGATGGGGGCCCTACCTTCTTTCCCCTCAGAGGCAAAGATGGAGCCAGGTGCCTTGTGGGAGGAGAGGAGTTCCTTTGTGGAGGGCAGATGGGGGCCCTTCCTTCTTTCCCCTCAGAGGCAAAGATGGAGCCAGGTGCCTTGTGGGAGGAGAGGAGTTCCTTTGTGGAGGGCAGATGGGGGCCCTACCTTCTTTCCCCTCAGAGGCAAAGATGGAGCCAGGTGCCTTGTGGGAGGAGATTCATTCACAAGGAGATTCATTCACAAGGAGATTGTTTTTTGTTAAGTTAGGTCTATGCCC
>NC_056526.1:186850366-186874198 GCF_019175285.1 Sceloporus undulatus | reverse complement strand
AAGGTTTTGAAGTGGTGTTGCAGCTTGATTTTAATCCTTAATCAGTACTAATATTCTGTTAGTTTTCCTTTTAGCTGTTTTAGTCAGTACTTGAGTTTTAAAACATTCACCTGAAAAAGTGTTCCATTTAGCTTCAGACAAGAGATTTATGATATTGTTTCATATATAACTCATTTTAGGTTGCCTGAAACAAAATGAATAATAATAATAATAGAGATTGGTTGCTCTGATTTTGTTTAGATAATGTTGGTGTGTGTGATTCTCATAACTTGGATATTTAAGAGAAAATAGTTGCTACCTAATTTGTTAAATGCTTGCAATATTTTGGACTTAATCCTGTTTGATGAAAGAAATGGCTGTTGATGCATATTGGAATTCTATCTGACTTTAACTGAGCAGTCGTGTTGAAGAGGTAGCTTGCTTGGCTGAGCTGAAGATCTATGCCAATATGTGAACAAACACTACAGAGCCAGAAGCAAATCTCACCAAGTGGAATGTTGCAGCATAGCATGAAATTAATACTTAAACACCCATGATTCTTGGTTAAAAATGTCCACAGGCAAAATAAATGTGTGTTGCCTATATGCTTTTCAGTAGGCAACACATAAGATAAATGTATGTAAATCCTGGAGCTTTCCAAGTACCTAAGGATGTTTGTAGGCAGAAACTTGAGCTTGGAGTATCCTGTGCAGAAGAAAAGGAAGATGGACTAGTTAAAGAATAAAAGTAATTTGTGTCTGAAAGTAAATACTATACTCTCAATAACAGGAACAGGTGAAATAAATCACTTGGATGTATCTACATGTTGACTCACAGTTCATCAACTGACTGAATGGGTCTATCTATTCTAGCTAGGACTAACCTACAGAATGCCAAGCACTCAGTTACAAAAGGACTTCTTTCAGTGGGGAAAAATAATTTTGTTCTTCTTGTTGTGTGCCTCCAAGTCATTTTTGACTTATGGCAACCCTAATACAAGCCTATCATAAAGTTTTCTTGGCAGGTTTCTTCAGAGAAGGTTAACCATTACCATGTTCTGAGGCTGAGAGAGTGTGACTTGCCCAGGATCAGCCAGTGGGTTTTTCTGCTCAAGCAGGGATCTCCAGAGTCGTAGTCTAACACTCAAACACAATAGTTGAAGTTTAGTGGATGGGAAATGAAGTGAGAATTTACAGTGTTATTGAAAAATAGGTTTAGTAAAAACAATGTAGGAAATGGCTTTATATGAGTTTAGACCATTGGTCCTTCTTGCCAGGTGTTGCTGACTCTGGCTGGCATCAACTCTCCAGAATTTCATGCGGATTCATTCTCACTCCTATATGAAGACCCCAGGTATTTTGTGATGTCTCCCATTGATGTATTATTATACACGACTGGTATGGTGTCACTTCTAAAATCGACAGGATTGTATGTGTTTAGGTTATGTATAATACTTTTGCCTGGTAGGGAAGTAAGAAATACCTAACCTAATTATTCAAAAGACCTCATAGTTCAATTTGAGGCTCCTACTAACTTTATATTTTATAGTGTGAACTGTCAGGAACTTCAAAATCATATTGCCAGCACTGTGTGCTCGAAATATGGAGAAATTGAATGCTGCCAATAGCTCTGTCCATTAAGATGTTTATGTCTGGCGATTGGATGTCAGATCAAGTTGGAGCTGAACTATTTAGCTTGTGGTATTTTTCCCCTCCTGCTGTTAAGATCAGTAATGCCTCTATAGAATGTTGCAGGCATTTGATAGCTTAAAACAGCTACTGCTTCTTAGCAATTGTCCAGATATGGTGACTTTTTAAAAATCAGATACGTGTAATTGTGAGAGAGTAGTAATTTATATTCTGGCATATGTACGATAACCTTTCTCTGTCAGTGGAATGTGCCTCTTGAACTGTGGTGCTGTTTACTCATTTGCACAGATGGCAATGAATTATTGGACCCATTTGGTGCTATTGTCGGAGAATAAGGTCACAGACTATTTAAACTGTGCCATTTTTTATCCTGATTGCTCCTAATCTGGTATTAAAGTACCATGAAAATTGACTTAGAGTATTTTGAATGGCAGTTTATTTAGTCATTACTGACAGCCCATACATATAGGTATAACCTCATTCATACATTAATAGCGTTTTCTTCTTTAAGTATACCTTTAGTTCAAGGCCTGTGTTTTATTCGTCCAGATCACTTTAAATGTCAGTACGTAGAGAGATCTTGTAGCATCTTTGAGACTAACTGAAAGAAATAAATTGGCAGCATGAGCTTTCATAGACTTCAGTCTACTTCCTCAGATGCACTTTAAATGTTAGTTGAAGCGGTTTATCCGAACACCATTTCTGAAAATTGGGAATTACTGGCGAACATTTCCATGAGTTCTATCATTTCTCCAACCAGTTTTTGAAAGATGTGTTTGGCATGCTGTGTACGGAGTACTGCCTCTTCCTCGCATCCATGATGACTGATGAAATTTGGCTTTAATGTCACTGGATGTTCACCACAGGTGGGTGTTCTTCAAAATGCTTACCTTCAGGGAACTTTTTCTACAACTCATTTAGTCTGCTGAATATAAGAAGACTCCTGCTGGAACAGACCAAAGGAATAACTAGCAGAACATCCTGCTTCCAGCAGCTGCCAACCAAACGCTTCTGGGAAGCTGCAAGCAGGATATGAAGACAATAGCCCTCTTCTGCAGTTCTCTAGCAGCTAGTATTTCCACATGTCACTACTCTCATCCTGGAATAACATTGTTGTTGTTGTTGTTGTTGTTGTTGTTATTATTTATTACTGTGGGAGGGTACAATACAGATAAAACTGTTTGAACATGCAAGTTAAAACACAAAGCATAAAACACATTAAAATCATCCAACATAAAATTAAAAATACACCAATTTAAATACAACAAGTCAAAAATTGATTGGGGAGGGCTGCCAGTAGAGATAGGTCTCTAATACTGTTTTAAATTGCTACAGACATCATGGTAGCCCTGTCTTGTATGGATTTTGTCATCTCCCAAGGAATCTTGCGTTGTTTTAGTCTAAGTGTGGTGCATTGCAGAGATGAGGATTCTGGACAGTTCTGAGATGTGTCCCTGGCCTGCTTTGTCTCCTGGATCAGTCTATAGAGTGGTAGGGAGGTACCTGCAATTTACTTAAGACTTACAAGAGTCCTCCAAATACTATGAAAACTATTGCTTTGGCTCCTAAATTGACATCTTCTGCTAAAGATAATGATGAATTGTAATGTTGCTATTTTTAGGGGGGGTTTTGTCTCTGTGCAGTATGCCTGCTTGTATATCCCATCTGTTTGCAGTGTGCTTTCTGCTGATCAGTTTGTCTGCCTGTATTAATTTGGCTTTGACGGCAGGATTAGCCTCACTATAGTGAAATCTGCTGCTGTTGTCCTGCAAATTCTGCCAACTGGACCCTCATTATACTGAACTTGTCCTGCATTTCATGTGATCAGCACATTTTCCATCGTGCCTGAAGCTGAGAGCTTAGCAACTTTTAATCAAATTCATTTCAAAGAACATTGTTACAGTCTAGACTGTATCACTAGAATGAAGTAATGCTGCTGTGATTATACCACAAGAGTGGAAAAGCAGAAAATAAAATCTGACAGAACCATTCCAAATTAGAGTCTCTGCATTTAGTTTGGTTTGCTTGCAGGAGAATGATGCTAGCTTCTAATTCCTGCTGACAGTATTGTATTCCCGAGATAAATTTTAGAAGAATAGTTGACACTGGTGAGTAGCAGCTAAAAGAACAAAAGGCTATGGTATGAAAAGATAATGTCATAGAGTGCTGCTTTTCTTGGCAAGTGTACTACTTGTCAAATGCAAAATGTTGGGACAACATTATCAATGTTTGTGCAGAGGCTTCCTCAAATACACAGTGTGCCTTGATGTGGTTCTGGCTTTTGCCTAGTGAACCAGAATGCAGGAGGAAGTGCAAACCTGCACCTGGCATAGCTGGAACTATTGGTCCTCTTGATTCTGTTTTGAAATTCCACAATTGCATGTTGCCTGTAGCTGTAGCATGCTTCATCAAATACAGGGAACAGGGGAAAGCGTTAGATGAAATTGGCATCCCGCCCCCCCCCCCCACGCCGAGGACTTAAACTGAGCCTGAATACAGTGACAAGATTGCCACTCCATATTCTGTAATAGATCTGGGGTTTCTTTTTCCTTCTGCACTTGCCTGCTATTTTGAAAGCGTAATCAAGAGAATTCTGATTTTCATTTTCCTCAAACTGACCAGCCATTAATAGTTCTGAAACACATGGGGTTGGAGCAGGGTTTTGTGGAGGAGAGCCAGGTTTTCAGATAATGTTTTAGATCCAAACAAAATCCCGTTTTGTTTCAAGAGTAGCGTTCTGGTAAGACTTTTCAAGAGAAAGGTTCATTTAAATAAATCAATAAATCAATAAAACAGTGATGTGTATTCCACAAAATAGAAAGCTTCTTTCTGGGGTTTAAAAGACTGGATATATATGAAATATGGAGTGTTACTCTAATTTAATTGTTGCTATGGTTGCAATAGTTCTGTGATTCACACAAAGAACTGTAGCCATAGATGAAAAATGAAAGGACATTTAGGTTCCAGATATATAGAATGTAAATGTCAACTATCTTGGATGCAGCAGGAGTATATAAATTTGTTGATCCTTATTAGACTGGGTTGGGGGAAAGCTTGTGCTAATTTTGACCTATTTTATAGGTGTTTGGATTGTGGCAGAGCATTTTCCCACCTTACTGTTGTTTGATAGTAAACATAAATAAGCAAAGAAAATTCCTTTACCAAGCTCATGTGTGATGCATTGTAACCTGAAGGGGATTATGTTGAGTCTTCAGGTGTTCAGTAGAATAGGTATCTAAAATATGTTGCTGAAGCTGAGGGAAGAGTTATCTTTTTTCCTAGGGGTTCGAGAAGTGTTTGAGAATGGGAAATATATTCCAATTTGTACTAAGCCCTGACTTTTTCAAGCTGGGGAAGGGATTAATGAAGACGTGAGCTGAGAAGATGGATCAGATACCCAAGCAAGGTTACTCTTAAGAACCTAGACACACAAATAAGATACTAATAAGATGTAGTTTCAAGAAAGTTGAATTCTGCTGAGTCTTTAAGATGGGGAGAAGACAGCAGGGAAGCAAACTTACCTCAGTGTATAATTAAACATACAAAATCGCAACCTGTTTCTCTTGTGACTTTGTATATCCAAGCTTTTCTACAAAGACTAAGTTGTAGCGAATGTCCTAGAATCATAGAATCGTAGAGTTGGTAGAGACCACAAGGGCCATCCAGTTCAACCCCCTGCCATGCAGGAACTTCAATCAAAGCATCCCAAATAGATGGCCATCTAGCCTCTGCTTAAAGACCTCCAAGGAAGGAGACTCCACTACACTCCGAGGAAGGAGTGTGTTCCGCTGTGGAACAGCCCTTACTGTCAGGAAGTTCCTCCTAATGTTGAGCTGGAATCTCTTTTCCTGCAGCTTGCATCCATTGTTCCGGGTCCTGTTCTCTGGAGCAGGAGAAAACAAGCTTGCTCCTTCCTCAATATGACATCCCTTCAAATAACAGGGCTATCATATCACCTCTCAACCTTCTTTCCTCCAAGCTAAACATCCCCAGCTCCCTCAGTCTTTCCTCATAGGGCATGGTTTCCAGATCCTTCACCATTTTAGTCACCCTCCATTGGACATGCTCCAGTTTCTCAATGTCCTTTTTGAATTGTGGTGCCCAGAACTGTACACAATATTCCAGGTGGGGCCTGACCAAAGCAGAATAGAGTGGCACTATTACTTCCCTTGATCTAGAGACTATACTTTTATTGATGCAGCTTAAAATTGCATTGGCCTGTTTAGCTGCTGCATCACCCTGTTGACTCATGTTCAGTTTGTGGTCTACTTGGACTCCCAGATCCCTTCCACATGTAGAAGTCTCTTGTTCAGTCAGGTATCCCCCATCCTATATCTGTGCATATCATTTTTCCTGGTGCACAACCTGGAGTTACAGGTGAGTTGTGATGTGGCCATGTTTGTGGACAACACTGAACATTAAGGTAGCAAGAATAAAAGTGGTTTGAGAAGAGTTTCAAAAGGATTTCTCCAGATTGAGCAGAAATTAATGTTAAAATAAGAAATGAAAATTCAGTATAAATATGTGCAAAATTAGATATACTGTATGAGGATGAAAGGTTTCAACTTCTGATATACACTGGTGGAATCTGAGCTGTAAGCAACTGATAAAGAAAATGATCTTGAGATAATGGTAAACAGCATGATGCAAATGGGAAACCGGTTTCTGGGCAATATTTTTTAAAAAGGCTAATTTCATGCTAGGCATTATTAGAAAACTACCAGAAATAAAGCTGCCAAATAATACTGGTCTTAAACATATCAATGATGCAGCCACATGTCCAATATTGGGTATGTTTCTGATCACAACTTTTCCTCAAAGAATCACTATTCTTAGAAATGTTCCTTTTGTACAAAATTGGTGAATTTTGTGTAAAAACAACCAACTTTCTACAAAAATCCTTGTGCGTTCCTGGAAAGTGATTTTTTTTGAGCTAAATTAGGTTTTTGTGGAGGTTTTTTTTTTTGGTGAACAATATGTTGGTGCAATATGCCTTTAAGCAACAGAAAAAATGTTTTGATTGACTGAATGATGATTCATAACCAACATTCTATATTCCTGGACCAGGAGACTGTCAGATGTGAGCTATTGTTGGAGCAGCAGGTTATTGCATTGAGCTACTCTGTTTTATTTTGTAGCTGTGAAGCAGACTTTGAAGTTGATTGAAAGTCAGAGAGTTGTGTGTGTGTGTTTGTGTGTATGCTATTTTATATTGTTCATATTATAACTGAAGATAAAAACCTTTGGGAATTTGGATGAATCAACTGTCTGTCATTGTTCCATTTAAGTATGAAAAGTGGCCAGTGCACTGCCAATACCAATTGCTGGTTTTTGTTGTTGTTTGTTTTTATACTCTGCTGTGTATATTGTTTTGGCTGTAGCTGGGTGATTTTTACCCTGATTGTGCCAAGAGTTAGCCTTCGTCCCAATTTATTATACTGGCCAAGAGGAAATTGATTTTTCAAGTGAAAATTATAGGGGTGCTTTTTAGGGTGAGTGTGTGAAGATTATGATGTTCATTCAAAAGATACTGTTTCCAGGAGCAGGGAGAATTGTGGGTTTTGTGCATTATTGGTGATTTTTACACAAATGTGCTTCTGGAAACAGGCAACAATGAATTAAAAGATATAAATATAAAATATGATCATAAAAATATGATCATCTCAGTAGCTGAAATTCCTTGATGCCTCGCAAATTTCACTGTGGCTTGTATTCTAGTCCAAATTCTGTACTGATTTTTTTATTAAAAATGGTAATTCAGAACTGTGGTTATATAACCATACATTTCATGTGTTTTGGGTACTGTTCACTTTCTCCTTATTTCCAGTGAAGCCAGCAGTCACTATTGCTGTGATCTTTTATAAGTATTGTATTTGACTTGTAATGCAAGAGTGCTTTTATTTTAACTTTTAATGTTTTTGCCAGTTCTAAGATACCTGCAGAGTTTGGGGGATTTATAAAAAGTACATTGTTCATGGCAGGACATCAAAGTGGATATTTGTACACTTGAGGCTGTGTTAAATTTGGGAAACATTGGTTTAAGCAATCTGAGTTTGCAGGATTAACCTTTTTGACGTTGTGCAGAATTTGGTTTTCATCATTTTCAACATTAGCATACTTGGTCAGTATGATCTTTCAAAATGATTATCACAGATTGCTCTTCACTTGCCTTGCAGTGGGTTAGAGGAGTTGGAAACCGCTTAGAGATCACCTCCACTTTTTTAAAACAAGTGCAAGAGATGTATGCACAGTCAGCCATCAGTTGCATTAAATTAAAACTCCTGCTTTGGTTTATTGAGGCCAGTTTTTGGGGAGCCTGTTTCCTGGATATGCTACCAACATGACTAGAAATCTTGGCAAGGGGAGTGCTTTTTCTTTTACATCAAATACTTTCCCTGTATTGGCACAGAGAGAGTTGATAAATGCTGTGACAATGACCCAAGAGCCCTTCTCCATTGTCTGGTCACTGCCAAAGCTCTGATTCTTAGAGCATTCTTCTGGCAACGATCCTAGAAGAAAAAATGTGGCCTTGGGCCAGTAGAGATGGTTATGAATTGGACTTTGGATTAGGTTATAGGTGATGATTACACTGTAAAATTAAGCCCTCTATTTGCTCCTCAAATCAGGAAAAAACAGAAGAACAGCAGCATATTTCCACATTCTCTTATGCAGGTTCTCTCTATCAAGCCTATTAGACTAACCATGCTATGACAGTGATTGCCTCCCAATGGTTACATTAAAGCCATTAAATGAACAGCTCTAGATTTCTGGTTTAATGCTGACCCTCAATTTTTCAACATTTGACATCTGCTTCTTATGCTTAATATTCCAATTTCTAGCTGCAGCAGTTCCACAGGGCTAATGGCAGTCCTTTCTTTTCTGTGTTTCTTGCCTTCTCCCCAAAGTGTGAACTGTAAATGATGGCCATAATTTGGGGCCACAGTTAGGAATGTTAGCTTAAATCTGTACTTGGTATTGCATGTGAATTTATAAACTGCATCAAATTCAAATGTATTGTTTTGAGGATAAACACAAAGCATCATTCAAAACATACACATGCAAACCTTGATGCATTAAAAGTATAATGGTAACACCTCTGCTCTGACATCTTCAAAATTGTGAGGGCTTCAAGATGTAACTTTGGAAAGAGCCATGCTGGCTCAGACCGAAGGACACTGTTTCTGAATTCTGAATGTGTTCTCACATTCTTTTCACACAAAGGCTAGCCAGTTGCCTTTTAGGAGTCCATATGTTATTGCTCATATGTCTTAATAATTATTATTTACATGCAGACTGCTCTATTACTTAAGAAAACATTACGACTGGTAGTCATTGATAGTCTTGTCCTCCACGAAGTTGACATCCATTGATACATCTTGTGATGAGCAAATCCCACAGGTTTACTGTGCCTTGGGTGAAGATGTAATTCCTGTTTTATGTGCTTGTCTCCCAGAATTAAGCTTTGCTACATAGCTCCAGGTATTATGAAAGAGAGAACAAAACTCTCCTTATTCACTTTCTCTGCAACATGCATATTTTTATCCAGTTCCATTATGTCTACTGAGCAACCCAGACACTGTAACCTTTCCTCATGTGGGGGTGTGATGGATCCCTTCTCCAGGCTGCGCCTGCAGTTCGAAACCTTTGTAGTCCTTTCACTATCCTTGACCCTTTTCTACTCTAGACCCTTCCCTAGTTTGGATACTTGGGTCTCAAGCTGATCCCTATATGGAGCAGTGGATGTTTTTGTTCAGTGAACTCACTGTGGCAAGCATGACAAGACTATAAAACTTAACAAGAACAGCTAGACACAGTTGTAAAAAAGAATAAAGAAGTACAAGTTGGTTAATACACAAATTAGATCACATTCACCCCACAATTAGATCAACATTAATCCCTGAATTATTTAATCATTCACAGTTCCCCCAAATCTTATTCAGTTCTTCCCCTGGCTGACTGTCCTATATTTGTTAGAGCTGTTCTGTATTTCTAAGCCATCTTTCCCCAAACTCTCTTCAGTCTTTCCTCTGTATTTATGCTGTCTTTCCTCTACTTGCCCTCTGTCAGAGACAAGTCTCAGTTTTCTATCCTTTCTCCTCCTTTCTCCCCTTTCACAGCATTCCCTGAACTGTGATTGTCTGATTCCAATCAAGAGTTGCTTAGCTTTCCTCTTCACAGGAGGTTATGCCAACACTTGGTCATTTTGATGTGGTGCGGAACAGGGCGTGTGCCATGGGCGCACACACCATTGCTTCCGGCATGCACCATTGCTTCTTCCGGCGCAGCTTTCAGCTTATGTTGAAAGCTGTGTATGGTGGATCCGCGTATGATGCAGGCGCACTGTATATGTGAAGCACATCATTCACCTAAGTAGTATGGAAGAGTTAAACTGTATGTGAGATATAAAGTGAAAGCTGCAGAAGATCATAGAATCATAGAATTGGAGGAGACCATAAAGGCCATCCAGTCCAACTCCTTGCCATGCAGGAATACACAAAACACTCCTGACAGATGACCACATTGATAGGATTGCCAGATTGTAAAATAGAAGAAAGCAAAATATTACCACATCTTGCCTTCTGTCCTGTGTTTATTGATCCTAGAGAAGGCTTTAACTATGAACGAGAAGCTGTAGATTGAGAGATCACCCTTTTCCAGATCTGCATGTGGAAACCGTTCTGCCAACAGAACAAACCTGTGAAATCTTTCCTCCGTAATCTGTCTGTTTTGTTGTTCAAGTCTGATAGCAAAGAGAATATGAAAGTGTGACTAAACTATAATTTCCAAAATGTGTCTGTCATGGATAAATTGTGAAAAATGATTCTTTAAATAAAAACAATTAGTCCATTAATTAATCCATAGTTAGCCATTAGTCCATTAGAGCTATGGTGTAGTGGTTAGAGTATTGGACTAGGAGTCCAGGAGACCAGAGTTTGAATGTGTAGTCTCCTTGACATTGGGCAAGACACACTCGCTCATCCTTAGAGAAAGGCTTAGAGAAATCCCTTCTGAACAAATCTTGCCAAAACTGCCATGTAATAGGTTTGCCATAAGTTGGAAATACCTTTAAGGCACAAAACAGAAAGAGATTATGCAAGTTCTATTCTGCAACAAGATTGTTCCTGTATCAAATTATCAATGTCACACACACACACACACAAGGTTTAAGGATGCATATATTAAGCTGTTCCATTTAACCACCTCAAAAACTTTCTGTGAATGAGTGACTGAGCAAAAGTTACTTCAGGGTGTATTTGCAAGCATTATCTGCTATATTACAATGCCTTAAAGAAAACAGGAGAAACCAAAAGAGTAATTGACAGGGATAGACCTCAGTGCTGTGCATGATCAAAATATAAAACTTTTTCCAGTTTCATTTTAACCAGAAAGTGATGTTTATGTGTCTTAGAACAATGTGGTCCTGGAGAAAGAATAGTTTCACTTTATGAAGTATTTCCAGTAGTAGCAATAGTTGGCTACCAAACTCTGCAAATTTAATGGTTGCTGAACAGTTCAAAATGAGACGCATGATAGTCCACTTGAAGCAGAACATGGGTGAAAGATCACCTTGTATTTGATTTGATTCCTTGTCATACATTGTGAATCTCCTTCTAACATTTTGCTGTGTCACCATTAATATGTGAAGACAATTATATAACTGAAAATGATTTTTTTCCAAACTCAAGGCTTTTGTTCAGATGCCTGCTTGACTTCACCTAGGGCCTTTTAAATTTTCACAGCCATTGAAGGCTAGCCATTGATTAAGATATGCAGCATAATCCTAAAAACGGATAAATGTGCTTCAATGTAATGCCAAGGAAGTGGTTCAGCATTTCCCTTTGATATTGTAAGGCATGAATGAAAGCTGAAGTGGTTTTGCAGTCAAATACCTTTTCCATAAATTCCATAAATTCCAGCTGTTTATGAGTCTCAGTTTTCCAACCCCACTTATAAATTTTTAAAAGAACACCCCTTTTGTAAATTGATCTCTTAGTCATTGGCCTGTAAAAACTTAGTTTCCTTTCACCTCTTCCTTCCAACTGAAGGTTGGATTTAATATATTGCTACTTTTCTTGCTTTTGAAGAGAATATTTCCAGATCAAATGTTCCCATAATAAACTTTTATTTAAAGGGAGGTACTGACAGTTTCTTAGCCTATATTTGCAAGTTAGTGAATATGCATTCCAGCTTGAGGCAAAAATGAGAGATCATTTCTAGAGATATATCTCCCTAATTTCAAAAGGGCATGATAAAACAGTGGTATATAATGTGCCCCTCTTAACTGGGAGAAAATTGGCATGAATTTATAGCTGTAGTAATATAATTCCCTGCTGTATCACCTTCAGATGTTAAGTTCCGACAAAACAAAAGTAGCCAGTGTAGGAGCACTGAGAATCATGAGGAAGATACTGGTGTGCTCAGGAAAAAGCTGTAGTTTAAGCCAACAGCATAAACATGGAAGGCACAGATCAATCCCCCAAACAATTCAGTGACAAATAAATCAGCTCAAAATCTACAGAAAATTCTTAGTTGAAAAGGAAGCACAGAAAGCTAGAGAAGCATATGGAATATATCCTGCAGTAGGATAATGCTCAGCAATGATGTAAACTCAAGTCCTTTGACTTGGACTTGAGTCAGGCTCAAGTCATTTCAGTGACTTGATGTGAACTTGACTCTGCCATAAATGAAGCACTGACTCAATTTGACTTGAGACTTGTAACTTTTAAGTTACTGACTTACTTGCCTTGGAGGAGGAGGAGTATTCTAAACAGTTTCCTAGCAGCAAGGAATACTTGCCTTTGGAAGTGCAGGAAGCTCTTTTTGGAGGAGAACACAGCAAAGGAGTTAGGCAGCAGGCTTGAGGTGGGGGAATCCTTTAAAGCTTCTCCTAAGTAGCAGACTGCCAAGCAGACCTCAGCCTCAAAGTCAAACTTTAGTTAGTTTTCCCATTTGCTCTTGTATCCCTGCTGCTTCTTCCTCACCCCCCCCCCCCCGTGCCACTGATCTATTTCAGCAACCTGGATCCTTTTCCTTTCCCCACCTCCATCAGAAATACATACACACAGAGGGAACAACCACATGGTCCATGACAGTCTTCTTGCCCCTTCCCTTCTCCTGATACACTTCAATTGTGCTGCTCAAGTTACCATCTCCATAGCCAGTCCAAAACCTCACTGACCTCTCCTTCCCTTTCCTTTGCCTTGCCAACTGGTTGCCAGCCCCCTCCCTGCCCCCAGTCATCAGCCAAGAAGTTGAGTTCTTTGGTTAACTGTTATGTTAAAGTTGACTCCCAGACTAGGATTTGAGACTTGGAGTAAAAGACTCAAAACTTCACTGATGCTGGGTAACTAGCTGGGATTCTTAAAACAAGGACTTCTATTTGTGGATATGCTTTATTTCTGGCAAGGATTCAACCCCAAAGCCCTTCTGCTTTATATACTATTTGCACTGTAAATCTCTGAGAAAAGATGGAGATGACAACTCAGCAGAAGACAGTTCTAGATATTGCCTACATCTGCCTCTTAGCATTCATGACATTTTGATCTGAATTATGATACACAATAAATAAAAACAATCCCTGTAGACTCTTTTCCCAATTTGTTTTCTCTTTGATCTTTCAGTCCTTGGGTTACAATCAGCAGTTCAGTGCTTACTGCATTCTTACTTTGAGACAGTCTGTCAGAAGAGTTGGAAAGTGCTGCGAGGGAAAGAAGGGCTTCCTTGCTGATGTCCTGCCAAGATCATGACCCCTGTGCTCACTTGATCAGAGGCTTAGGGGATTACTGACAAAGGTGTCATTGAAAGACTCTCTTACCAGGTAACATTTGTAATGAGATTGAGCATTTAAGGCTTAGTTGGAATCCTATCCCAGCAGTAATATTAGATTATCTACCTTCTTCCTAAGAGATCTCAGTTGTGGTGCCAAATGACATACTATTATAGGGAAAGCTCACCTGTCTCTAGTTGTTTTAGGTAGTTATGCACATCATTATGTTTCTGTGAACTTTGTTTTGATTTTTATCTCTGTATTGCTTTATATTGCTCTGACTACCTCTTAAGGTCAAACAGATGGTTTGGCTTGGGGATCTCATTCTGTTAGCAGAATCAGGAGGAGAGCCATTCTCCTTCCGCAGTGAACCCCTGTATAAACTTAACTTTGGTCTCCTGGTCTAGAGGCCATGAAACTTCTTTGAAGCTACTTTTTCATAGATGTAAAAAGCTTCAGAAGAAGGGAAAGAGAAGAAATTTCTGTTGCAGTGATTTTAAAGTACTGGAGCAGTGATTCTCAAACTTTTTACCTCTGTGGTCCCCCTTTACAGCTGCATGCAGACATCGTGTACCCCTACTCAGTGTAGTGACTGAATAAATGTGGTTTGTTTAATGTGCATATCTTTGACCACATTTTTATATATATTCATATTTTAGCATTTTATAAGGGAATAACATCATTCAGATTAGAGCAGTTTATTTAAATAAATCCAACACCTAACTCAAGACAAAGGAGTATTTTATCTCTGATTTCTAAGCTGTCAGATAAGATAGGGAAACAAATAAGTGAGGAAGAAGTTGCCACTGTGAGTGGACACCATTTCAAGTCCTAAGGAGATGGCACTATAGGATGGAAAGGGCCCTCATTCTTACCACACATGGACACAGAAATTCAAACATGCCAAGGGAGTAAAGTATTTGACAGAAGGAGGCACTGCTGTGGGATTGAACCAGAAAGAACTGGTGGGTGAGAGGGGGGATTCTCAGGCAGGAACAGACAGAGAGGAGAGGAAGAAGTGACAATAGCCAGCAATGAATGGGATAGGTGTCACCTTCTCTCCAAGACACTGCTTCTCCTAGTGTTTACCCTTCCTCTGGGTGTGGGTATGGCTGTTCCTTGGATGGAGTGCATAGCCCCCCTTTCTCTCTCATGTGTAGACTCAAATTTACAATTACAAAAACATGTTGCACCTATATGCACACAGCTGACCTCCACAACATTCCCCAATGCCTGAAGTCAAGCCAGCAATAGCAAGTACATTTCTATACTACTTACCAATATATGAAGCAGTTTACAATCTGTAAACTAATTACTTCCAACAAGCTGGGTACTCATTTTAGGAGAAGGATACCGGACAGAGTTGATCCAGAGCCTCTGGCTGGTATTGAACTCACAACCCTGTGGTTTGTGAGTGAGTGGCTGACTGCTCACCCTTCAGATGTCCCTCTGATGAGAGCTCTAAAAAAGCAAAGGAGCCCCAGGGAGGCTTCAAAAAGTGGAGCCAACCCAAGGAGCGGCCAGTGGGTGGGAGAATGCAAGGAGAAGCAGCTCCTTAGAGAGAATGTGAGATCCCCCCCCCCCGCAGTCACTCCAGCCTCCACATTGCTTGGGCTGCTCTTGCTCTTTGCTGGTGATGCTGCTATTCCTTAGATCAGGAGTTGCAGCAGCAGCAGCAGCAGCAGCAGCCAGCCCTGCCAGTGCAAGGATACCTATCCCATTCAACATTGCCTGTTGAAACTTTCCTCTCTCTTCTTCCTTGTGTTTGTTGTTCCCTGTAAATCCCCCTCTCATTCGGCATCTCTTTCTGGCACATTTCCATGGCGGTTCCTTCTCCTGGCAAATATCTTTCTCCCTTGGCTTGTTTGTATTTGCATGTGTGTGCATACAGTGAATGAGTGCCACTCTTCCTGCCTCTCTTCCTCTCTCTTCTTGAGCAGACCTGAAAAAATTTCTTGTGCCCCATCTTGTGCAACTATTGCACCCCCCCTCCAGGGTCTCATCCCACCATTTGAGAACCACTGTACTAGAGGAATCATGGTTTTAGCTCTCCCCTTCCTCCATTCACTAATAAAATAGACATCTTTGAATTTTATGGCAAGATGTTTCCTTGTATGTTTTTTTTTAAACTGCTCTTGAAATTGTGCCCGATGTGGCAATTACAGAATAGAGAAGACAGAGTGTTCCAAAGTGAATGGATGATCACAGAAAGCAATACTGTCCTTGGTTACTTCAAGATCACTGTCAATATTATCGCTCTGTTTTGCTTTGGTCAGACCATAGCTGAAACATTGTGTCCAGATGTGGGCACCACAGTTTAATGAACACATTGATAAGCTGGAACATACCAAGAAAAGGGCAACCAAGATGATAATGGGTCTGGAAACTGATCCCTATGAGAAAAGATTGGGTTATCTGGGTGTGTTTAGTCTAGAAAAGAGTAGACTGAATATGTGCTGTCAAGCAGAATGACAGGGTGATGTGAGTGAGTAGGAGATTCCTCCTAGTGTGCCAAGGATTGGGGCCATATTTATGTCCATTAATTAAAACTTTCTTTTTTTGTTTCCTGGAAATTTTCTGTGGATTAGGCTAATTGCCTGACTGGCATTAAACTAACTTTGAGCAGCAGTGATGTAGAATATGGAGTGAGCTTGTGTTCTGATATTGTCCTTAGGATAGAACTTGAAGCAGTAGATTCAAACAAGAAGAAAGCAGATTTCAACGAAACATTAGGAAGATTTTCCTGATGGTAATTGCTGTTTGACAGTGGCTGCCACAGAAAATGACAAACTTCTTTTTACTGAAAGTTTTAAAACTCTGGGTAGACTCTCACCTCGTTTGGGTTGCTGTAACTGTGAATTTCTGTACTGGCACCAGGTGACACTTGGGGTCACATCCAATTCTATAAACCTAAGGATATCTTGGGCGGGATACATACCGCCAAAATGTAGCATGGCGGCGGCAATTCTAGGGTTGGGGAGCGCACACCATTCACACACTCCCTAACCCTAGTACGTCCTCCATACATCAAAATGGTGGCATCCTGTCTACATGGGCGCTGCCATTTTGATGTGACGGCCGTGCCGCGTCCAAACGGCGCAGCACAGTGTGACATACTGGTGCCGCTACAGGGTGCTTGTGGTGCCCTTTCAGCGGTGCCAAAAGGAGCTCTGAAATGCAGCTCCTTTCGCCATGCTTATCACTGGCGTGGCCTTTACACAGCCGCACCAGCAATACGGAAGAGAAAGGGGCCAAGAGGCCCCTTTCTCTCTTTCCCCACCGCTGTTGAGGTGTCCTGGGGCATGAAGCCCCAAGGACACCCCTTTCCAGGTTGCAGGGAAGCAGCGTTTTGCCACTTCCCCGAGGCCTGGAAAAGCAGTGGATCGGGGCCTCTGGGGCTGCCGGTGTGGCCGCTCAGGCCCCGATCCGTTGGGGAAAGGGTGGGTGCAGGCCATCCCAAAGGGGCGGTCTGTATCCCCCTTGGACATGTAAGACCAGCCTCATAGATCACAGATTGAAGCCCTTTACATACATGCTACTTCCTTTGTTATTGTTGTGTGCCTTTGCGTAATTTTCGACTTGCAGAGAACCTACGACAAACTTTTAATAGAGTTTTCAGAGGCTGAGAGAATGTGAGTTGCTCAAGGTCACCCAGTGGGTTTCTATGGCTGAGTGAGGAACTGAACTCTGGTCTCCAGAGCTGCAGTCCAATTCTCAAACCACTACACCACACTGGCACTTGTTTTTCTTACTACTTGTATGCATTTGTTCAGCATCTAGAGCAAACCTACCAGTTGCAGCCATAATTTCTTATGGTCTCTTCTAAAATACATTTTTGCCCTCCTCTCCAATTTAGCTTGAATATACATCTATGTCCAATTACATACCTTCTCATCAGTGATGGAAATCTCTATCCCTTGTACCTGCTGATCTCATCATTCTCCAAAACTGACATACAAGAGAAGCTGTATGTGACTAGTGACCAGTGACCTCAATTTATGAGCAGTTTGCTGCTGATGTAGGATACCTTGGATCAAAAAAAAAAAAGACCCTTCTTATACATGGATTTTTGATACACAGATTCAAGAACCCCGGTTTTAAAATTTTTAAAAAAAAGTATAAATTTCAAATATCAAACCTTGATTTTCCATTTTTCATAAGGGACACCATTTTGCTATGTCATGATATTTAATGGGACTTGAGCATACACTGATTTTGTTATCCACGGGGGATCTTGGAACCAAACCCCAGCGTATAATAAGGGTCCACTGTACAATGAAACATTTGAATGGTCCTCTCCCATCTTGGAAAGATTATGCTCCCCCTGCCCTTTTTGGATTTTTGTTCATATTTTAAGACTATTTTGTGAATATTTTCACAGAAAAAACAGTTCTGACAAAATGCTGTTTCCCCTTTCTCTCTCACACACAGTTTTTTCTACACAGTGCCTTTCCTGAGTTTCTGGGGTGCTATACTGCTGGACCTCTTACCCTTTCCCTCCACCACTCCCTTCTCCTTCTGTGTCATGTCTTTTTAGATTGTAAGCCTGAGGGCAGGGAACCGTCTAACTAAAAAGATTGCATGTACAGCGCTGTGTAAATTTACAGCGCTTCATAAATAAAGGTTAATAATAATAATACTAATAATAATATACAGACGGGTGCTATAGTGCGCCCTTGTCACATGTGAGGGGTGGCACTTCCAGGCACCCCTTGCATATGACGAGGGCATCAAAATGGTGGCACCCTGTACAGATGGGCGCCACCATTTTGATGCAATGGACACTTAGCGTCCGCACGTCACGGCTCCATTGGTGCACTGCGGCATCATAATCGTGCTCAAGAAGAACCCGCTTTTTGTGTGTTCTTTTTGCTCCGTGGGGAAGTCCTGCAGTCTGGAGGCTTCAGCTTCCCCACAGAGCAAAGCAAAGTGCCGGGAGACCGCCTGAGATCCCCTTTTTAGTTAAGGAGAACACAAAGTGTGAATATTCTTTACACTCATTTTCCTGACACTTGAAGGATATCTGATTCGCAATTCCATTCTGAAATTAGTAGCAGTGGTTTGGTTCTGTCAAGTTGCTGTTTTTCATCAGGAAAACAAAATGAAGACGTGAACCACAGAACACCATTCTGGTTTCTCTAGAGTTGTTAAATTTCTCTTGGGCCATAACAAAAGTGCTTTGCTTTGTACCTTTCATTAAAACCAAAACTACATTCTAAATGGGGGAAGGTGTGCTTGTTGCAGGAACATCATTCCGTATGGGGTATTAAACAAAATTGGGTTGATATTTAATGCTTATTCTAGGGCACTCTTTGGAAGGAACATGTAGGAGAGGTTTCCATTATACATAGTAAATTGCAGGATCAGTTTAAGATTGCTTTTATTAGTGCAGATGCTGTGTTTAAACAAACACAGATGCCAACTTGTCCATTCTCTTAATTTGGCTATTCACTTAATTTGCATCCATTTTTGTTCTATTTTCTGAGATACATGTTTGCTTTTAGTTTAGTTCTTGTGCTGTTAAAAATAGCTGTTTATAGAATCAACACTGTTAACTCTTAGATAACATTGGGAACAGCTGTCATAGGGGGAGTAGAAACTTACTTTAAGCAGCATATATTTGATCTATACCTCATCAGTCTTTAACTATTAGCTTTAGATTTGGCCTCTGTTGAGAATGCAGTTGTTGTTCTCCTGATAATCAAGCAGGACAGGGATATCTGCAGTATGAAAACGTTAGGCTTTTGTAACGCAAATGCAACTGATTCAGAATCCAACCTGTCTAGATTTTAGTTTGAGCTAGCATAGTGCAATATCAGTTATCTTTCAGGGAATCTGGAAATATCTGTACTACAAAGTTATAGCAGTTGGATATTACTTTCTGCTGTCATGGCTTCATGCTGCAGGATCCTTGGGATTCTATTGTCTGTCTTGCAGTTTGATAAAGTTCTCAGAATTCTCTGCTAGAGTTCTGGCACAATCTCCTAAACTACAATGAAAGAGAACACCAAGCGCATTACCAAAAGGAAAAAAAAAAGCAAGATTCCTTTGGATGGAGACATGATAATTCACGTGGTATAGAACTGCAGTAGTTGTGCAATATATGTAAACTCAAGGCCTCTTGTTATTGATCTTTTCACTGAGCAACTCTTAGTGCATTTTCCAGAACACATTTTGCAAACCACTGTGTTAAACTTTTCTGGGTTTGATTCTGACTACTACTTTTTATCAAGTTTTGTCGTATCCATGAATGTTTGTCCCACATAACTTTTACATAACTGTGGGGAACATTCTACCCTTAGAGTCAGCTTGTTTCTTTTAAATTGAACTTGCTGCTCCCCATCACACTCTTGCTAAAATTCATTTGGGGGGGAAATTGTTGCTAATCAAATTATTTTTGTCTCTTAGATATTTAAGGTGCTTTAAGAATATCCTATTCTGTTCCCCAAGGGCAGGGGGAAGGCTCTTTAAAGCAGTTGGACTTCCTGAAAATGACATTCAGGCCACACTGTTAATTCTTTTGATCTACTAAAGATTCTGATCATAATTTCATAAATGAAATAATTACTCTAAACTTATACCTGGAGTGCATATTTTATCTTCTAATCTGGGCTAACAGTTAGAAGCACCCCACCCCTCAACTGTTCCTTTTTTTGCACTCCACCTGTTCTTAAAATGCAAAATAATTTGCCTGCTGATTTTGTATAGCTATTATCAAAGACAGTATATCTTGCAGCGATAAATGCTTAATATTTTTTCTTTGATTGTTTTAATGCTTTTATTGTCTCCTTCAACTTTTAAGCTTAGTCATTGTTCTTTAAAAGCTTGAAATGTAATTGCTCTCCATGGTTTTTTCATTAGGTGCTGTAGGCCATTCTAATTTTTTGCCCTGTAAATCAGTGGGGTCAAGAATGGTTGCTTCAAGGACAAATAAGGAACCTTTCCATTATTTTCCTTCTCTGTAACATCACAAATTGCATTTTGATATTGCATAAAATAAGCTGAAAAACAGTACTACATCCCATTGCTACTCTGCTAAATGCTGTTGCTTGGATATACAATTTTAACAGTGAGTGTGATTATATTTGTACTGGGAGAGAATCCATCAGGGGAAGGTGGATCCTCACTACTTTTAGCATTTGAATGAAGAGTAGATGCCATTCTGAAAGAGCTGCAATAGCCAAAAGCAAGTTAATGGGGCTTGATATAGTAATTACTGGAAGAAATTCAATCTGTTATTGGAATTCATTCTGTTAGCTTTGGTTGAACTGCAGAGCCAATATTGCTCATTGTGATACACATTTTTTTTTCCACTCGTGGGGATTATGGAGAATGCATTTGAGGAAGAGTAATAGACCCATTCGGTATGAAATGGATTGTACAAAGAACTTCACAGGTGATTTATTCAAGAACATTTGAACACTTTAAAAAAAAACACTAGAGAGAAAGCATTAGCCATTTATTCAAATGTGTAGTCCTCTCCATTGTAATGCAATTGAGTTAGTTGAATAGAGTGATGAAAATTTTTAGTAACAAAAGAGAGCATGTGTGTCTGTCTCTGCCATAGGGGATCCTGTTAATGTGCACCTCAGGACTATTTTTTAAATGGACTATTTAATTTTAATGAATTAAAAACTGACTGTAGCCAATGTGGTCTAGTGGTTAGAATGCCCACTCAGCCTTGGAAACCCACTGGGTGACCTTAGGCAGGAGGAAGGCAGTGCCAAACCCCCAACAAATAATAAATCTTGCCAAGGAAAACCTCAGGAGAGGATCACCCTAAGTTGGACTTGCCGGCACATTTTGTTGTTGTTAACCACTGTCAAGTTGATTTCGACCCATAGCGAGCCCTCCACTGCTCTCTTTAGCTCCTATAAACCCGTGATCTCCTTAATGGAGTCCATCCATCTATGTGGCCTTCCTCTCTTTCTCCTTCTCTCCATCTTTGCCAGCATTATTGTTTTTACAAGAAAATATGTAGTATCATGTTGAATCACTACTACTCTCTTAATGATAGTAGGTCTCTTCAACACACAGAAGTCTTGAGGTTTGCTGCAAATGCTTGCTGCCTTTTTTTGATAGGGCTGTGAAGGACCATGCTACAAAAACACTCACTTCTGCATTTGTAGCTGCTGGAACAACACAAGTGTGATCAGTATATAACTTAGGTTCCTGATGAGCCTTGCCTTTCTTTTTGCTAACTACACCTACTTATACCAGCACTGTCCATTAACAAAGACTGTGAAAGTGAAGTTCCTTTTTTATGCTTTCCCAGCACTCCTTTTCTTCCTTTGTCTACCTGGAAGCTTTTTTAGCTGCGTAGGGATTGGGGGTATGGTGAAGAAGGACGTGAGAAAACCCAACTTTTGGTGCCAGGTTGCAGCAGTATGTCTATGGTAAGCAAAGCAGTAGAGTTTGAGCAGGGAGAGAATGGGATTCCACACTAGCCAACCTATTATAGCTGTGCTTGCTTGTCAACAACAGGAAAGATAAGCAGCAGCTGCCTCCAAAGTCTGTTATTTAGCATGTGTGAACAGCAAAACAGAGAGAAATGTAGAAAGCAGATAAGCCTGCCTCACCTGTTACCTGCATCATTATTAAAAGAAAAAGAACCTTAGGCGCTTTACAGAGTGTCCAAAAAGGGCCCTCTGCCGGCGCTGCTGGTTGCTGGGTCCGGGAACCGCAGCGGACAAACCGCGCAATTCCCAGATGCAGCAAAAAGAACCCACAAAAAGTGGGTTCTTTTTGTGGCACGGAAATGATGCTGCAAGTTGCCAATGGCGCACATGCGGCGTCATTTCCACCACGCGACATGCAGATGCTAAGCATCCGCTAAGTCAAGATGGCGTAGTACGTGCGCAGCATGTACTTTCCGCCCGTGCGGAACGGGCCTTAGATACATAAATTTGGTCACCAGAAAGGGAAATCATAAGCAAAATGGAGAATGATGGGGGGGGGAGTCATCATTTTTAGATGTTCAGAAGGTTCTAAATGTTGCAGTTGTTTCATCTCGCATGTGAATGTTGTTTTAAAGAAAAAGTTTTGCTGGAACATGTTGAATTGCTCTTCCTTTTATGTAGAAATCCATATTCTTTCTGCCTCTGGTACCAAATTGTATGTTAAAGTAGTAATGCCCAGGAATATTTCTATTTCATTAACTGAGCTATATCTCTCAGTGTGAGAGTTATCTGCACTACAAATGTCCTTTAGAATGTCATTTGTGCTGAAAGCCAACCACAGATTTGTACTCATATGCCCTTTTTAAATGATGGCTTCTCTTTCATTTTTTAACTTTGTGTATTTTGCTTGATTTGATTTCTTCTGTATTCTAATTTAATCTATGTTAATTTTGGTTATGGTAGGTTCTGGAAAACATTGACCCTGTTATTTCAAATATTTTTTAAAGAAAATTAAGAAGAATGAGTTAGATGGGAGTTTTTACAGGCTAGCAGATTAGACTAAATTAATTTTAAAGATCACATTTATATATTAGAATAAGCAGCAATAGAGGCTGCAGTTAAAGCTGAGGGTGAAGTTACTGTCCAGTGATAATGGAGCCACTGACCATGCCTAAGCATAATCACACTCAGCACAGAGTTAATCCCTGGTTCCCTGATCTGTATTTCAACTGACCAGCAGCGCCTCTGGATTTATGAAATAAGCTTCAGATTGTTTGCTCACATCTATTCTGTTACTGACATCAGGCCCTAGTGAAAACTAGGGAGGGCACCTTTAATGGTTGCGTAGAAGAGGGAATTTCAACAAGAGTTGCTTGTTACTTGCTTGTGTGACCAGAAACACCTGCTTCAATTCCTTCTTCTATACAAACCTTAAAAGTCCAGGAGCCTTTTCCAATTTTCACTTTGGCAACCCTAGTCAAGAGCATACCTGAGGCAACATGCCCCGAGACTTTCAGATACCTCTCTCAGCAATTGCTTGTATATGTTAAACAGTATGGTGTGTGTGGAATGGGAAGATAGAAAACCTTGGGACTGTGCAATGATCTACCAGCACCCCCTCTTCCTGAAATCACCTTTTCCGGAAGGACTGAAACCTACAAAACACTATCTCCAAGTTTCACTGTGGAAGAGCAACCTATTGCACTGTATAAGAATAGCAATGACAGAACTAAATAATGCCTCTATAGAGTAATTGTCCTCTGAGAATGGAAATGGCTTCTTTTTTGTAGATCAACCAGATATGGACCAGTTGTTTCTAAAGATGTTCAACAAGCATACTTTTGGCACAGTTATTTTTATTTTAAAAGGTCAATGAACAGTCCTGTGTTCTGGTATGACCATGTTCTAGTCATCTTATTTCCATTTTTGATACAATTATCGCTTTGGTAGATGAAGGGAATGCTGTGGATGCAGCATATCTTAATTTCAGTAAAGCTTTCACTGAAGACCCCCATGGTATTGTGACAAACAAACTAGT
>NC_056526.1:186835659-186850341 GCF_019175285.1 Sceloporus undulatus | reverse complement strand
GGGGCTAGACAATGCAAACCGTTTGGTGGATTTTTAATGGGTGAACTGCCGAACCCAAGGGTGCTCAGCAATGGCTCCTCTTCATCCTTGAGAGAAGTGACCAATGCAGTGCCACAGGGTTCTGTCCTGGGCCAGTGCTATTCAACATCTTTATCAATGACTTGGATGAAAGAATAGAGAGCATGCTTATCAAATTTGCAGATGACACCAAATTAGGAGGAGTAACTAATACCTCAAGAGAGAGGATCAAAATTCAAAATGACCTTAATAGATTAGAAAGCTGGGCAAAACTAGTAAAATGAATTTCAACAATAGAGAATATAATATACTGCACTTAGGGAGGAAAAAAATGAAGCACAGGTATAGGATGTCTTAACACCTGGCTTAACAAGGCTCGGTATGTGTGAAAGGGATCTAGGAGTTCTATAGACCACAAGTTGAAAATAAAATAATAATAATAATAATAATAATAATAATAATAATTAATAATTTTATATACCACCTTTCCAAAAAGATTATGAGTCAACAGTGTGATGCAGGAGCAGGAGTAGATATGTCACTCTATTCTGTTCTGATCAGGCCCACCTGGAATATTGTGTCCAATTCTGGCACCACAATTCAAAAGGACTGAGAAACTGGAGCATGTCCAAAGGAGGGCAACTAAAATGATGAAGGGTCTGGAAACCATGCCCTGTGAGGATCGACTTAGGATGTTGGGTATGTTTAGCCTGGAGCAGAAAAGGTTAAGAGGTGATACAATAGCCTTGTTTAAATATTGAAGGTATATCATATTGAGGGTGGAGCAAACTTGTTTTCTGCTGCTCCAACACTAGGACCCGGAGCAGTGGATGCAAACTACAGGAAAAGAGATTCCACCTCAACATAGAAAGAACTTCCTGGCACTAAGAGCTGTTTGACAGTATAACACACTCTCTCAGAAAGTGTAGAGTCTCCTTCTTTGAGGTTTTTTCAGAGAGGCTGGATGGCCATCTTCAGGGATGCTTTGATGGGGTTTTCCAACTCTATGATTCTATTCTCTGATTCTACCTGGCATGTTATATTTGCCTGCTCAGAAATATGTATCATAGTGGTGGCACCATTAATCTAGGAGGGATTACAATCAGACTTTGGAAGGAGAAATTTACCTATACTTCAGTCTTTGGTCTCTCTATGCACACTGACAAAAAAATTCCTTCTTTCAGTGATGAAAAAAAAAAAACAAAGCAAACAACAATAACAACAACCCTTCCTATGATACTGTTGATGCAGACTAAAATATTATTTCCTGCCTTTTTGCAATATCAGAGTAGTGGATCGTGTTCAATTTATGATCAACAATCCCAAGGTCTTTTCACATGTACTAGTGCTAAAACCAAGTATCCCCCCATCCTATACCTGTGCACTCAGTTGTTGTTTGTCGTTGTGTGCTTCAAGTTATTTCCAGTTTATGGTGACCCCAAGGCAACCTATCATGGGGTTTTCATAGCAAGATTCTTCTATTAGTTTCAGCCCATAGTTTCAGTTTAACTAGGTCATTTGGAATTCTTTCCCTATCTTCCAGTGTCTTAGCTACTAATCACAGTTTATATCATCAGCAGACTTGGTAAGGGTTGACAAGAGTGTGTGGGAAGTGGCATAAGCAGCCAGTTGAAAGTATTGAAATGTATGTGGGCATTTTTTTGAGGTGACTGAAGCTGTGGTTTGTTTGTAGCAAATATTGGGGGGGGAGGATGCTATTTTGTAAGCCTTCCCACATTTTTGAGGTTCTGTTGTTGTGTGCCTTCAAGTTGTTTAAGACTTAAGGCGACCCTAAGATGAATCTTGGGCTTTCATGGGAAGATTTGTTCAGAGTGGGTTTTGGCTTTGTCTTCCTCTGGGGTTGAATGAATGTGACTTTCCCAAGGTGATCTAGTGAGGTTCTATGTCTGAGTAGCAATTTGAACCCAGTTTCACAGAGACTTGGGCCGTTACAGACAGCCAAAATAAAGCTGCTCGAGTCACAGTGGAGGTATGGTGTTTTCAATGATGCATGCATCCTAAGAGTCCAGAGTCACACCAAAGCAATGCTCCAGGCTGGAGCGTGGCTTTGGTGTGATTTCTGGACTCTTAGGACGCATGCATCATTGAAACACCATACCTCCACTGTGACTCGAAGCAGCTTTATTTTGGCTGTCTGTAACAGGCCATAGTGCAACACGTAGACTACTACACCCTCTCTCTCTCTCTCTCTCTCTCCTCTCTCTCTCTCTCGCTCTCTCTCATAGACAAGACAGGCTGCTACAAAAAGGGCCTTTCTCCCAAAGGCTTGATCATAACAAAGGATGAAAGCTAGGGAATCTAAGGTTGAGAAAGACCAAAACAATAACAGGAGACCGTAGCAGGTTATAGGAGACAGTTAATTTAGAATTTAGGAAGAAGCAGACTGGAGGACACACCAAGAGACTGACTTGCCTAAGGCCACCCATGGCTTTCCATAGCCAAGCAGGGATTTGAACCTTGCTCTCCAGTATCATAGTCCAATGCTCAAACCATTATACCTACCATTCTTTTTTTTTTCCCTTTTAAAATAAAAATACCATCTGATGCTCTGGAAGTTTTCCTAAGTGGTGATTTTGAAAAATGAAACAAAACATCCAAGACCACCCAATTCTCAAACCCCCCCCCCCATTCAAATCCAAACAATTAAGCTGGAAGCAGATTTCCAGCCACTTGCAATTTTTATTATTTGTGCAGTTTTTTATTTTAAATTGAAGAAATTTCTTGACAGTGTAGTTTGGCAATGGAACCAATTGCATGAGAGAGGTGGGGGGTCTCCATCTCTGGACATCTTCAGGAAGAGACTGGACAGCTACTGGAGATCCTGAATTGAGTGGGGGGTTGCACTAGATGGGCCTAGGGCCCTTCCAACTCTATGTTAAGTCATGTGCCCCAAATTGGTCCTGAGGCAGAAATTGGCTGCCAGCCAGACCCACTAAAGTAGTCCATTCCTGAACACGCACATACCCTTGGGCTTCAAGCTATCTGAAGAAGTGGGTGAGAGAGAGTAAACATCCCCCCATAACTGAGAATATAAATCTTTGTTTATTTGTTTCATTTCATGCCCCCGTTTTAGAAAGAAATAACAAAAATTAATTACTAGGGTATTATTGATTCCACTCTGCTTGTGATTTGAGTGTTGGACCAAAACTTTAGAGACTGGTTGGATCCCCGTTCAGCTATGGAAACCCACTGGTGACCTTGGGCAAGTCATACTCTCTCAGCCCAGAGGAAGGCAAAGGCAAACCCTCTCTGAACAAATCTGTGAAGAGAACCCCATGATAGGTTTGCTGTAGGGTTGCCATAAGTTGGAAATGATACAAGCAAGTGTCCTAGCAAGTTGGAAGTCACATAGCAACAACTCCCCTCTTACTCTTACTCAAAACCTTAGAGTTTTTTCTTTTTGTCTACTTTTTGATGATTTTGGGGGGTATTTTTGGTATTTTTTTGGTGACAATGAGAAAAACATTGTTGTTCATATAAAGACATTTAGGAACAGAAAACATACTTTCCACTAGATACTGTTTGGCCAAATGGCTCCTTTTTTGTGCAGTTCCCTTTTTTTCTGCCAACACATACGGAAGCAGACAACAGAAAACATGCTGACCTTTAGCTCCATTGAAGGACAGTTTTGTTGCTGCTGCTGTGTTGTGCCAATGAGTGTCCACATTGTGTTAAAAACACCCTTTCTTGCCAGGGATTTCAAAATCTTAATACTCTCCTATCCCAGCATGCAGCAGTTTCTCAGTCTTTTCATGTGCATTGGCGAAGGTAAGGGAGATGGCAAAGCTCTTTTTCTCTTGTATAAAGCTCATAGAAATGGTTTAAAATGCAAGAAAAGCTGTAAATGTACATGATAAAGTACAACAATCATGTAGTTCAGTGATACAAAAGATCTCTCTGAGCACTCCTCCTCACTTGTCTCAATTTCCATCGGTGGCTGAAAGATTGTTTCAGGCCTCCTCTTGTCATCTTGTGTTATATTAGCAAGATCTCCTGGGGGCTGAGCGGCCTGTCAGTGAATAATGACAGGTGCTCCAACCAAAAGGTGCTTTTTTGATATCTTCCTGATGTTCTGTCTTCTTTTCTCCAAACCTCTCCTCCGTTTTTACTATTGCTGTATTCTTTTTAGCCTTTGGTTTTCTCCCTTAGCATCCATTATGTCTTCAATTCTCATTTTTCTTTTCTCTCCCCCCCCCACCCCCGCCATTGAATATTAGTGCATTCCATACATCAATATGACATCAGAATATGAAAGGCATTAGTTGGTTCAGAGATGTTTCTTCACTTCTTTGTTAGACACTGGCTCTTAGAGAATTGATGAGCAACATCTGTTCTATGAGCTTTATTCAGCACCCCAAGACTATGTTGTTCCCCCTGCTGTCCCTGTTCGCCCTCATGCCATACTGCTGAAAGTTGATGATTATGCTTCTGCTACAAAAAAACTCAACCAAACTCAACTCCCTCATACACAAACCCCACCATTTTTAGACTTATGAAAACTAGGGAGTGATCAGAAAGAAATGGGTGTACCATTACACTTGATTGTCCTGATGCATAACCTATATTCTGGACAGGAGGCTACCATCAGAACAGAATATGGAGAGGCAGAATGGTTCCCAGCTGGAAAGGGATCAGACAAGGTTGCATACTATCACACATCAATTCAAGTTGTATGCAGAAACTATTATTTGCAGAGCTGGTTTAGACACAGAAGAAGCAGGAGTGAAGACTGGATGAAGGAAAATCAACAATCTAAAATATGCAGTGAACTACAGTTTCCCCCCTGGTCCAAGACTTGAGATCCATGGACCTGAAAATCCACAGAGGGGTGACGCCATTAATGTCAATAGAGCGTGCACCAGTGGCATACACCCCACATACATGGCCCCATTCAAGTGTTTGGGGCTTGAATATGTGCAAGTTTTGGATCTTGCTGGACTGGGGTCCAGAACGGATCCCCATGTTTCCAAGAGCCAACTGTACTCTAGCAGAAAACTTCAAAGGCTTAAAACAATTACTAAAGAGAATCAGAAAGGAAAATGCTAAAGCAGACTTAATGAGGAACATTAACAAAAGAAAACTAATATCCACAGGGGGTTTAAAGAAGTTCAGTCTAACAACAAGGAAATGGAAACAGTTTAAGGATTTCCCATAACTGCCTCCAGAATTATCAGAATGGGTATTGCAATTAAGAAATAGAGATATCACATAACAGGGACATGGGATCATTCACAGATTTTGTCTCACAGGTAAGGTTTTTCTTTAAAATGTTACAGATTTCAGTGTCTTATGCTTAGCTTTAGTTATTTTTATTATTTATTTATTTATTTATTTCACATTCCTTCTTTCTCCCAGTACGATACCCAAAGTAGGCATAACACTCTAAAAGCACAATACGCAACCAGGACAAAACTTGATAAAAAGTAGTAGTCAGAATCAAACCCAGAAAAGTATAACACAGTGGTTTGCAAAATGTGTTCTGGAAAATGCACTAAGAGTTGCTCAGTGAAAAGATCAATAACAAGAGATGATACTAAATTAGGGGGAATAGCTAATACCCCAGAGGACAGGATCAAGATTCAAAATGACCTGAATAGACTAGAAAGCTGGGCCAAAGCTAACAAAATGAAATTCAACACGGGGAAATGTAAGGTATTGCACTTAGGGCGGAAAAATAAAATGCACAGATATAGGATGGGTGACACCTGGCTGAATGAAACTACGTGTGAAAGGGATCTAGGAGTCCAAGTAGACCACAAGTTGAACATGAGTCAACAGTGTGATGCGGCAGCTAAAAAGGCCAATGCTATTTTAGGCTGCATCAATAGAAGTATAGTGTCTAGATCAAGAGAAGTAATAGTGCCACTGTATTCTGCTTTGGTCAGGCCCCACCTAGAACATTGTGTCCAGTTCTGGGCGCCACAATTCAGAAAGGACATTGAGAAACTGGAACGTGTCCAAAGGAGGGCGACAAAAATGGTGAAAGGTCTGGAAACCATGCCCTATGAGGAACGACTTAGGGAGCTGGGGATGTTTAGCCTGGAGAAAAGAAGGTTAAGAGGTGATATGATCACCCTGTTTAAATATTTGAAGGGATGTCATATTGAAGAGGGAGCAAGCTTGTTTTCTGCTGCTCCAGAGAACAGGACCCGGAACAATGGATGCAAGCTACAGGAAAAGAGATTCCACCTGAACATTAGGAGGAACTTCCTGACAGTAAGGGCTGTTCGACAGTGGAATGCACTCCCTCGGAGGGTGATAGAGTCTCCTTCCTTGGAGGTCTTTAAACAGAGGCTGGATGGCCATCTGTCAGGGATGCTTTGATTTGGATTTCCTGCATGGCAGGGGGTTGGACTGGATGGCCCTAGTGGTCTCTTCCAACTCTATGATTCTATGATTCTATGATTCTATGATTCTAAGAGGCCTTGAGTTTACATATATCACACAACTACTGCAGGTCTATACCACGTGAATTATCATGTCTCCATCCAAAGGAATCTTACTTCTTCTTTTTTTTTCCTTTTGGTAATGCGCTTGGTGATCTCTTTCATTGTAGTTTAGGAGATTGTGCCAGAACTCTAGCAGAGAATTCTGAGAACTTTATCAAACTGCAAGACAGACAATAGAATCCCAAGGATCCTGCAGCATGAAGCCATGACAACAGAAAGTAATATGCAACTGCTATAACTTTGTAGTACAGATATTTCCAGATTCCCTGAAAGATAACTGATATCGCACTATGCTAGCTCAAACTAAAATCTAAACAGGTTGGATCCTGAATCAGTTGCATTTGTGTTACAAAAGCCTAACGTTTTCATACTGCAGATATCCCTGCCCTGCTTGATTATCAGGAGAACAACAACCGCATTCTCAACAGAGACCAAATCTAAAGCTAATAGTTAAAGACTGATGAGGTATAGATCAAATATATGCTGCTTAAAGTAAGTTTCTACTCCCCCTATGACAGCTGTTCCCAATGTTATCTAAGAGTTAACAGCTTTGATTCTATAAACAGCTATTTTTTAACAGCACAAGAACTAAACTAAAAGCAAACATGTATCTCAGAAAATAGAACAAAAATGGATGCAAATTAAGTGAATAGCCAAATTAAGAGAATGGACAAGATGACACCTGTGTTTGTTTAAACACAGCATCTGCAGTAATAAAAGCAATCTTAAACTGATCCTGCAATTTACTATGTATAATGGAAACATCTTCTACGTGTTCCTTCCAAAGAGTGCCCTAGTATAAGCATTAAATATCAACCCAATTTTGTTTAATATCCGATACGGAATGATGTTCCTGCAACAAGCACACCTTCCCCCGTTTAGAATGTGGTTTTGGTTTTAATGAAAGGCACAAAGCAAAGCACTTTTGTTATGGCCCAAGAGAAATTTAACAACTCTAGAGAAACCAGAATGGTGTTCTGTGGTTCACGTCTTCATTTTGTTTTCCTGATGAAAAACAGCAACTTGACAGAACCAAACCACTGCTACTAATTTCAGAATGGAATTGCGAATCAGATATCCTTCAAGTGTCAGGAAAATGAGTGTAAAGAATATTCACACTTTGTGTTCTCCTTAACTAAAAAGGGGATCTCAGGCGGTCTCCTGGCACTTTGCTTAGCTCTGTGGGGAAGCTGAAGCCTCCAGACTGCAGGACTACCCCACGGAGCAAAAAGAACACACAAAAAGCGGGTTCTTCTTGAGCGCAATTATGATGCCGCAGTGCACCAATGGAGCCGTGACGTGCGGACGCTAAGTGTCCATCGCATCAAAATGGTGGCGCCCATCTGTACAGTGCATCACCATTTTGACGCCCTCCTCATATGCGAGGGGTGCCTGGAAGCGCCACCCCTCACACATGACAAGGGCGCACTATAGCACCCGTCTGTATAACACCCCAGAAACTCAGGAAAGGCACTGTGTAGAAAAAACTGTGTGTGAGAGAGAAAGGGGAAACTTAGCATTTTGTCAGAACTGTTTTTTCGGTGAAAATATTCACAAAATAGTCTTAAAATATGAACAAAAATCCATAAAGGGCAGGGGGAGCATAATCTTTCCAAGATGGGAGAGGACCATTCAAATGTTTCATTGTACAGTGGACCCTTATTATACACTGGGGTTTGGTTCCAAGATCCCCCGTGGATAACAAAATCAGTGTATGCTCAAGTCCCATTAAATATAATGACATAGCAAAATGGTGTCCCTTATGAAAAATGGAAAATCAAGGTTTGATATTTGAAATTTATACCTTTTTAACATTTTCAAACCATGGATGCTTGAATCTGTGTATAAAAAAAATCCATGTATAAGAAGGGCCAGGGAAAGCTGTCGGAAGAGTAAGATATGCTGCATCCACAGCATTCCCTTCATCTACCAAAGCGATAATTGTGTCAAAAATGGAAATAAGGATGACTAGAACATGGTCATACCAGAACTCAAGGACTGTTCATTGACCTTTTAAAATAAAAATAACGTGCCAAGGTATGCTTGCTGAACATCTTTAAACAAATTGGTCCATATCTGGTTGATCTACAAAAAGAGCCATGTTCCATTCTCAGAGGACAATTACTCTATAGAGGCATTATTTAGTTCTGTCATTTGCTATTCTTATACAGTGCAAAGGTTGCTGCTTCCACAGTGAAACGTGGAGATATGTGTTTTGTAGGTTTCAGTCCTGCCGGAAAGGTGATTTTCAAGAGAAGGGGGTGTGGTAGATCATTGCACAGTCCCAAGTTTTGCTATCTCCCATTCCACACACCACCTACTTATTTAACATATACAAGCATTGCTGAGAGGTATCTGAAAGTCTCGGGGCATGTTTGCCTCAGGTATGCTCTTGACTAGGGTTGCCAAAGCGAAAATGGAAAGGGCTCCTGGACTTTTAAGGTTTGTATAGAAGAAGGAATTGAAGCAGGTGTTTCTGGTCACACAGCAAGTAACAAGCAACTCTTGTGAAATTCCCCTCTTCTACGCACCATTAAAGGTGCCTCCCTAGTTTTCACTAGGGCCTGATGTACATAACAGACAAGAAAGAATAGATGTTGAGCAAACAATCTGAAGCTTATTTCATAAATCCAGAGGCGCTGCTGGTCAGTTGAAATACAGATCAGGGAACCAGGGAATTAACTCTGTTGCGGAGTCTGTGTTATGCTTAGGCATGGTCAGTGGCTCATTATCACTGGACAGAAACTTCACCCTCAGCTTTTACTGCAGCCTCTATGCTGCTTTATCTAATATATAAATGTGATCTTTAAAATAATTTAGTCTAATCTGCTAACCGGTAAAAACTCCCATCTAACTCATTCTTCTTAATTTTCTTTAAAAATATTTGAAATAAACAGGGTCATGGTTTTACCAGACCTACCATAACCAAAAGTAAACATAGGTAAAATTGAGAATACAGAAGAAATCGATCAAGCAATATACACAAAGTTAAAAAATGAAAGAGAAGCCATCATTTAAAAAGGGCATATGAGTACACATCTTGGGTGTGCGTTCAGCACAAATGACATTCTAAGGACATTGTAGTGTCAGATAACTGCTCACACTGAGAGATATAGCTCAGTTAATGAAGTAGAAATATTCCGGGCATTCGACGTTAACATACAATGGGTACCAGAGAGCAGAAAGAATAGGATTTCTAATAAAGGAAAGGCAATGTCAACATGTCCAAGCAAAACTTTTTTCTTTAAACAACATTCACATGCGAGATGAAAGAACGGCAACATTTAAGAACTCTGAAGAAGCTAAAAATGTAGAATCCCGCCACCCCCATCATTCGCATTTTGCGTATGATTTCCCTGTCTGGTGACCAAATTTATGTATCTAAGCCCGTTTCCGCATGGCGGGAAAGTTAAAGTTGGCCGTGCACGACCCACGCCATCTGACTTAGCGGATGCTGTAGCATCTGCTGTCCGCGTGTTGGAAATGAGCCGCATGTGCCCATGGGCAACGTTGGCAGCTCAGTTCCGTGCCACAAAAAAGAACACTTGTTTGTGGGTTCTTTTTTGCTGCATCTGGGAATTGGTGGCGGTTTGTTCCGCTGCGGTTCCCGGACACGAGCAACCACAGCGCCGGCAGAGAGGCCCGTGTTGGGCACTCTGTAAAGCGCCTAATGGTTCGTTATGTATTTTAATAATGATGGCAGGTAATCAGGTGAGGAAGGCTTTCTGCTTTTCTACATTTACTCTCTGGTTTTGCTGTTCACACATGCTAAATAACCAGACTGTTGGGAGGCGCTGCTGCCTGATCTTCCTGTTGTTGACAAGCAAGCACAGCTAAATAGGTGGCTAGTGGGTGAATCCCATTCTCTCCCTGCTCAAACTCTAACTGCCGTTGCTACCATAGAGACTAGCTGCGGCACCTGGCACCAAGTTTGGGTTTTCTCATGTCCTTCTTCACCATACCCTCAATGCCCTACGCAGGCGAAAAAAGCGTCCAGGGAGACAAAGGAAGAAAAGAGAGTGCTGGAGAAGCATAGAAAAAGGAACTTCACTTTCACAGTCTGTGTTAGGATGGACAGTGCTGGTATAAGTAAGGTGGTAGTTAGCAAAAAGAAAGGGGCAGAGGCCATCAGGAAGGCATAGAGTTTGGATAGACTGGCAGGCACTGTGTTGTTGCCAGCAGCTACAAATGCAGAAGTGAGTGTTGTTGTGGCATGGGCCGTCACAGCACTATGCAAAAAAAGGCGCAAGAGTGCATGCAACTCAAGACGGCTGGTGTGTTGAAGAGACCTACTAAGAGAGTAGTAGTGATTCAACATGATATCATATTTTTCTTGTAAAAACAATAATGCTGGCAAAGAGGTAGAGAGTAGAAGGAGGAGAGGCCACATAGATGGATTGGACTCCATGTAGGAGATCACGGGTTTGATAGGAGTATAAAGAGAGCAAGTGAGAGGGCTCGCCATGGGTCGGAAATCACTGTGACGGTGGTATAACAACAACAAAATGTGCCGGCAAGTCCAACGTAGGGTGATCCTCTCCTGGAGGTTTTCCGTGGCAAGAGGTATTATTTGTTGGGGGTTGGCACTGCCTGCCTCCTGCACATGGTCCCACACCAGTGGGTGTTCCAAAGGCTGAGTGGGCATTCTACCCTAGACCACATTGGCAGCAGTCAGTTTTTAATTCATTAAAATTAAATAGTCCATTAAAAAATAGTCCTGAGTGGGCACAAGTAACAGAGACCCCTATGGCAGAGACAGTACACACATGGCTCTTCTTTTTGTTACTGAAAAAATTGTTCATCCACTCTATTCACTAACTCAATGCAATTACGAATGGAGAGACTGACACCATTGGTGAATAAATGGCTACGCTTTCTCTCTAGTGTTTTTTTTTTTTAAGTGTTCAATGTGCGTGAATAAAATGCACTGTGAATTTCTGTTGTACCATGCCATTTCAGACAGAATGGGGTCGAGTACTGCTTCCTCAAATGCATGCTCCATAATCCCCACGAGTGGAAAAAAAATGTGTATCACAGAGCAAGTATTGGCCTCTGCAGTTCAACCAAAGCTACAGAATGAAATGTCCATAAGACAAAGTTGAATTTCTTCCAGTAATTACTGATGATCAAGCCCAGTAACTTGCTTTTGGCTATTGCAGCTCTTTCAGAATGGCATCTACGCTTCATTCAAATGCTAAAGTAGTGAGGATCCACCTTCCCCTGATGGGATTCTCTCCCAGGACAAATATAAGCACACTCACGGTGTTAAAATTGTATGTCAGCAACAGCATTTAGCATGAGTAAGCATGGGGATTGTAGTACTGTTTTTTTTCAGCTTATTTTATGCGGAATAGTCAAAATGCAATTTGGATGTTAAAGGAAGGAAAATAATGGGAAAGGTCCTTAGTTGTCCCTTGAAGCAACCATTCTTGCCCCACTGATGTACAGGGCAAAAAATTAGAATGGCCTACAGCACCTAATGAAAAAAAACTGGGAGAGCAAGTACAGTGCAAGCGTTGAAAGAGAATGACTAAGCTAAAAGGTGAAGGAGACAATAAAAGCATGAAAACGAAGCAAAGAAAAAAGAGTAAGCAGGGAGCGCTGCAAGAGATACTGGTCGTTGGATAAGAGCTATACAAAATCAGCAGGGCAAGTAGTTTTGGCATTTTAAGACAGGTGGGAGTGCAAAAAAAGGGAAACAGTTGAGGGGTGGGGTGCTGCTAACTGTTAGCCCAGAGTTAGAAGATAGAAATATGCACTCCAGGTGATTGAAGTTGAAGAGTAATTATTTCATTTTGTGAAATTATGAGCAGAATCTTAGTAGATCAAAGGAATTGACGTGTGGCCTGAATGTCATAGGTTTCAGAAGTCCAACGGCTTAAAGAGCCGTCCCCCTGCCCCTTGGGGAACAGAATAGGATGGATGTCTTAAAGCACCTGTAAATATCTAAGAGAACAAAAAGAATTTGATTAGCAACAATGGGCCCCCCAATGAATGGTAGCAGAGGGTGATGGGGGAGCAGCAGTGGTCATTTAAAAGAACAAGCTGGACCTAAGGGAAATGTTCCCCACGAGGTATGTAGGAAGTATGTTGGGACAAACTTCATAGGGATAGACAAAACTTGATAAAAAGTGTAGTCAGAATCAAAACACCAGAAAAGTGTAACACGTGGGTTTGGAAAATGTGGTCGGGAAATGCACTAAGATGGCTCAAGGAAAAGATCAATACAAGAGATGATATAAATGAGGGGGAATAGCTAATACCCAAGAGGAAAGGATTCAAGATTCAAAATGACCTGGAATAGACTAGAAAGCTGGGCAAAAGCTAACAAAATGAAAGTCAACATGGGAAATGTACGGTGTTGCACTTAGGGCGGAAAAATAAATGCACAGTATAGGAGGGTGACACCTGGCTGAATGAACTACGTGTGAAAGGGAGCTTAGAGAGTCAAGTAGACCACAAGTTTGGACATGAGTGGAACAGTGTGATGCGGCAGCTCAAGGCCAATGCTATTTTAGGCTGCGGGGCATATAGAAGTAAGAGTGTCTAGATCCAAGAGAAAGTAATAGTGCCGCACTGTATCTGGCTTTGGTCAGGCCCCACACTAGACATTGTTGTCCAGTTCTGGCGCCACATATTCAGAAAGGACATGGAGAAACATGGAACGTGTCCAAAGGAGGGCGACAAAATGGGTGAAGGGCTGGAAACCTGCCCTATGAGGAATGACTTAGGGAGCTGGGGAGGTTCTAGGCCTGGAGAAAAAGAAGGTGAAGAAGGTTGATATGATCGCCCTGGTAAATATTTTTGAGGGATGGTCATTGGAAGAGGGGAGCAAGCTGTGTTTTCGCTGCTCAGGAACAGGAACCCAGAACAATGGATGCAAGCTACAGGGAAAAGAGTTCCACCTGAACATGAGGAGGAACTTCCTGCAGTAAGGGCGGTCGACAGTGGAATGCACTCCCTCGGAGGGGGATGAGTCTGCCTGGGGGCCGTGGAGGTCTGTAAACAGAGGCTGGATGGCCATCGGTCAGGGGATGGCTTTGAGTTGGAGTTCCTGCATGGCAGGGGGTTGGACTGGATGGCCCTATGGTCCTGCGTCCAACTCTATGATCTATATGGTGCTGATGATCTTGAGCTAAGAGGCCTGTGAGTTACTATATCACACAACTACTTGCAGTTCTATCCAACGTGACGTACGATGTCTCCATCCAAAGGAATCTTACTTCTGTCTTTTTTTTTCCTTTTGGTGAATGCGCTGGTGATCTCTTTCATTGTAGTTGTTAGGAGGATTGGTGCCCAGAACTCCTAGCAGAGAATGTCTGTAGACTTGATCAACGGGCAAGACAGACAATAGAATGCCCAAGGATCCTGCATGCATGAAGCCATGACAAGAAAGTAATATGCAACGGCTAGAACTGTTGTATGTACAGATAGGTCCAGATGTCCTGAAAGGATAAATGGATGCGCACTATGCTAGCTCAAACAAAAATCTAAACAGGTTGGATCCTGAATCAGTTGCATTGGTGTAACAAAAGCCCGAACGTTTTTCATACTGGTCAGATATCCCTGCCCTGCTTTAGATTATCAGGAGAACAACAAGCCGCTTCTCAACAGAGACCAAATCTAAGCTAATAGGTGTGGAAAGCTGATGAGGTATAGATCAAATAGAGGCTGCTTAAAGTAAGTTATGCTACGCCCCCTATGACAGCTGTTTCCCAATGGTTATGCTAAGAGTTAACAGCTTTGATTCTAGATAAACAGCTATTTTTAACAGGCCAGCAAGAACTGAAACTAAAAGCAAACATGTATCTCAGAAAATAGAGAACAAATGGATGCAAATAGTGAATAGCAAAGTAGAGAGAGGGAGCAAGATGACACCTGTGGGTTTGTTTAAACACAGCACTGCAGTAATAAAAGCAATGCTGTAAACTGATGCTGGCAATTTTCATGTATAATGGAAGCCTCTACGTGTTGCCTGCAAAAGAGGGCCCGAGTATAAGCATGAAATATCAACCCAATTTTGTGTGTATATCCGATACGGGAATGAGGTTCCTGCACAAGGCACACCTTCCTGCCGTTGAGAATGTGGTGTTGGGTTTTTATGAAGGCACAAAGCAGCACTTTGTTATGGCCCAAGAGAAATTTACAACTCTAGAGAAACAGAAATGGTGTTCTGTGGTTCACGTCTTCATTT